>NW_010972909.1:5779253-5779543 GCF_000737465.1 Haliaeetus leucocephalus | reverse complement strand
ACAGAGTCCCTTGGGAGGCAGTCCTGAAGGGCAAAGGTATCCAGGAAGGCTGGACATTCTTCAAGAAGGAAATCTTAAAGGCGCAGGAGCAGGCCATCCCCATGTGCTGAAAGATGAGCCAGCAGGGAAGAAGACGGGCCTGGCTGAACAGAGAGCTTTGGCTGGAACTCAGGAAAAAAAGAAGAGTTTATGACCATTGGAAGAAGGGGCAGGCCACTCAGGAGGACTACAAGGATGTCGTGAGGTTATGCAGGGAGAAAATTAGAAGGGCCAAAGCCCAACTAGAAATT
>NW_010972909.1:5712877-5778980 GCF_000737465.1 Haliaeetus leucocephalus | reverse complement strand
TGCCACAAAACTCCAAGTCTTAAGTGAAGCAAAGCAACCCTCTCACTATTTCATCCCTTACATTTTCCTAGACCTGTTCTCTGGAGAAGAAGAAAGAAGATATAATTGAAGGTCAGAGATGGGCAACTGGTGCTGTGAGAAGACTACAGCCCAGGTCAGCATACTTGGGGACGCGTGCCGCAATGACGTTGCAGGCAGGATATAATGGCAGGACTATCAGCCACATGTCTTGCCGTTGTCAAGTACAAGACAAACACTGAGCAATGCCACTTCGAACAAAACCAAAACAACGGATGCCTACAGGCCACAAACAGACCATCTGGAGTATCTCAGCGTGCCTGCTCACGCTGTGCCAGTCTGAATGACAAACCTGGCCAGGAAGCAATCACCAGGCACGACGACCCCCTTGTTTTCACAAATGGTGCTTCATGTCAGGTCCCAGCTTCTGCCAAAGCGATGCCAACCATGGCTGAAAAGATAAATTTGATGCTGGTTACATCATCCATAACCACCATCTATAACCAAAGGCACTGTTCTCTGGCAATCTGCCCTGGCACCATCACCAGGAACCCCAGTTACTGGGCAGGATCCCAGTGCAGGCAAGTGCTTTGGCCAATGTGAGGTTACTTGGCAGCTGTACCCCTGAAGTGAAAAGCAGGCTCTGTTACAGGCAATGAGATAACCTACATTGGAATTACAGTGTGGTGCCTGGCAAAAAATAAACTATCAGGTTGGGAATCATTTTTCTAATTTAATTTCTTCTGAAGTTCACAGACTTCCACAGAACAGAGCTCTTTCAAACACTTTTGTCCTTACCTTTCCCATGTAAAGCAGCTCACGGAGTAATCACAAGGCTGTACTGTAGCCAGGTAACTCTGGATATGCCCCAACTCAGAAGAAACATACAGCTCCTCTCACTGAAGAGGTAGTTATCAAGTTTGCATTCAGCAGCTCCTGCAAGCAAAAGTTGATTTAATTAATATGAATCACACTAGCACCTCTTCCTACTCTGAATACTCCTGGAGGAGTTAGTCATATCATAGCAAATGTTGCCCTGAAGACAAAAAATCCTGACACACGCTAGCACAAACAGATGAAGAAGCCAGCTATTAACAGCTAAGAACCAAGAGAGAGCATTTTCAATATAACATCCTGGTTTAAGACTAGCACGAATAACAATTCCAATGTAGGTATTGCTGTGCAATTTCAAACCAGGCAACCGTGCTCAAAACTACTAGTTTTTGAACAAATTCAACACAGTCCCAGCTTAACTGTCTCAATGTTACTCTACTACACTGGCAGGCTCTTCCAGGTCCTATTCTGACATATCAAATTCTCCCTGGGTCCTGCACTGAAGGGCTCCAAATGTCGTTCCAGGAGGGAATGTATCTCAGAGAGCAAACGTGCATTGTGTTATTAATGAAGAAACAGGGAAAGAATAAGGCTGCAGTGACTGGCAGAAAGCAGGAAGAAAGGTGCAGCATGGGTCTCATGTCAGGGCTTGGTCTTCTGCTATCATCTTAATACCAGCCAGCATGTGAACAACAACCTTCCTGATAAGTACATCCAGCCCCTTTCGAAGGTACTGGATGTAGGCAAGGGTCATCCTGTGGCAGCAAGAAGACACGGTAGCTTCTTCCTCTGCCATGAACATCTCAACTTCTTTAATCCTACCTGGGCTCTTCACTTCTTCTTCAGCAGTTCTTTTGCTCTTAAACCCTGGATGCTGACATCTTTACTTCTACGAAAAACTGCTCCAAGAAGAAAAACTTCAAATTTAGAGCCTGGACAGAAATCATTCTTTGACTCATGTACACCAGGTTAAATTCTAATCTAAACAGGATTATAAATATTTCATCACATGTCTTGGTAGTGTTCCGGCTCGAGCCTAGCACTATTAAACACTGCTCCCTCACACCATAGGTCTGCTGTAAGTTTCCCAAAGTCAGAAGTAGTTACTGTAAGTGAAGCAGAGGGTGAAGTAGCGTCCCCACGCACGCTTCAGTGTCTGACGAGATAGCAGTTGTAAATACCACAGTAGAGGCATTTTCAATACACAGGAAGAAATCTCTAACACAGGACACCTCAAAAAAGCATCCAGCACCACTATGTAAAACAGCAGCAAGGGAGAAGAGTTTTCAGCTTAAATAACACCTACCCAGCCACTCACTTGCCAGTGAAGGCTAAGCCTCCCCACTCACACTTCATGATCTGCAAGCTCACACAGTCTTAAGAGCTCAGAAACAAGTCCAAGATGAACTTTAAATCTGCACCTCCAACAGGAACGGGGAAAAAAGCAGTGCTGGGTAAGAAACATTTCTCAAGCCCAAGAGGGAAGAAGGAAGATCTGGGAGTTGTGAGACTCTTGGCACAGCTGGAGTCCAGAAATTTTTGCTTCAGCTTTAAAGAAGACTATATGGGATGCAGGATCTGCAGATACGTGTCATCCTTACTAAGATCCAACACTTCAAGACCTTGTCACTTTATCCGATATGATACGGTATTTCACATGCCAATTGCATCCATGTCAGATTCACTCTAAACATGCAGAAGCATGCAGAAGACAACACCATGGCTGTGCTTTCCACACTGCATTTCTTCATCTGCTGCTTACTGGCTCCTCACATATAGCTCAACCACATGGGAGGGAGCTTAAAACTCACAAACCAACAACCACCAAATTCCATTTTAAAGAGGCTTTAAAAGCAGCTACACAGCCCAGCAAGATTTCAGTACTGATTTTCTGAAAAAATTATTCATAACCAAGGTGTATCCCATCACTTACAGCAACAAAGGCTAGGTCAGATGCCATTCCAACATTGGACCATCAAAAACGGACAGTAATTTGCAATAGGGGATCATACTGGATTATCAGTGCTTCTAACAGCAGCAGCAAAGCCATGGTGGATAAGACATGACAGGTATTCAGGAAGCATTCTCTAACTCCAGTGTATCACTTCAGCTGAAAAAATAGGTATTTCTTGTCAGTCCCAAATGATTTAATGTTACCTTGGCAGTGTTTTCCAAGCATTCTTTTTTTACCTATCTGTCCTGAGTCAGACTCCAAACTGTGCTGCCCTTACCGATCTGAAAAGTCACCCACAGCTACCCACACCTTTCATGTTGTATGCACGTCTTAAAGAACAGACTGTGATCTCCTCTCTTGGTTTCACCTGGCTCAAGGCACCTACATTGGCTAAAGTCAGCTCTTTCTCTACAGCCATAAGCTGTATCTAGCAGCTTTTATAAACTTCGAACAGAAAAGTACCACCACACAGAACAAGGCTTGCAAGAATACATTTTAGCTTCACACAGTATTTAAAAAAATATTGGTTACAATTACCCTACAAACCTTCTAAAGCTTTTCTGCACAACTGCCTATACATTTGTGGCAGTACGTTTTTAGTCTATTTTAACCACCTCTCCAGAGGATAAGGCCTTCAAGCCTTCTGCCTTCACTTCTTTTTTGGAACAAATTCTAAAAATATGTAATTATTTTAACATGCATAAGTCCAGTCATGGACTATATTAAGCAGGTTTCCTGGTCCTCTTTGCTTTCCTGATATGTTTTGTAAATGAGCCATATTCAAAAGTCCTTGGATTACTGACAAGCTATATGAAATCCAGCTATTTTGCTGGATATCAAATAACTCCATTACACTCCACTTGATTGCTCATGCCATGCAAAATAAGAGTTACTGTATTTTTGTGTGTGATATTAAATCAAGAATGGTTTTGATATAGTATTCAAGGCACTGTTGCTAAAAGTCAGTGATGGCAGCTCAGGCTAGCTTGCTACATATGCATATGAGATTCTCGGGAACAAGTTCTGCAGGGGAGAACTGTAAGCAAAAGAGGAATGAAAACAAGCTTCCAAGGGCAAAATTGGGGGAAAAAAAAAACCCAAACCAAACCCACAAAGGGAAATGCAGCATCCTGCACAGAAATAATTTCCAGAGGAGATAGAATTTGAGATAAAATTATTATAATCCAGAACAATTTACAATAAGAAAAGCAAGACAGGATTCATTAACATTAGGAAAAAAATTACTGGATAGCAAGCTCTAAGTCACAGATGACTCAAGTATTTTCATGAACATCACCAAACTAGCAATTTAAAGTTTTGCATATGAACTACTGGTTTTACACACTAAGTAGAAACCCACCAATGGCCCAAAGGGTTGGTTAGAAAAGGCTCCACCGAATCAGTACACCTCTGGGATAACCCAGAAAGAGAAACAGGAATATCTCAATTCTTACAGCAGTTCAAATGTGGCAGGCTTCATCTGAAAGCTCAAAGCATGTTAGAAGACAGTGCAGCTACTACTCTTAACCTGAAATGTATGAATCAAGTACATAATGGGGTTGTTTTAATTGTATTCAGGTTCCCAGTTGCATCGAGACAAAATCAGATGCACAGTCAAGTCCTTCCCTTGCATCCCAGCAGCAATTCTTAATTTTAAGGTAGACCACCATGGGGCAGATGTGGTAAGACCAGTCAGCCCTGCCATACAACCAACGGCAGCAACTACAGGGAAACAAGGGCAAACGCTGCAGCCTGGGGGACAGGGCTGAGTTTTGTCACGTTGCTGCCTATTTCTTATGCCAGAAACCATGCTGGCATCCTTTACGAACCTGTGTGGAGTAAAGGCACCCGTAACCCTTTAGCAAGGATTTTTTTAACATCCATTTGGACTGACATCTGAGAAACTTCCCCTGCCTTAGCGAGAGCGACTGCAGCAGTGAAGCATGACTGATCCTTGTTATTAGGATGCCACCTCAGAGCAGCTCCGACAGCAAGGGCTGCTCCAGCAAAGACAAATAAAGAGCGAAATATGCAGGGTGATGGCAGCAGAGGAAAGTAAACCAGATCCAAAGCACTGGTGAAAAATTGGAAATCAGCTTGCAAAGTGAAGGAGCTTGTAACTTCTGACCTGCGGCTATAACGCGTGTGTGAAGCTATGCTGACATGGGAACAGAAGAGCGACACCTCTAATGTAAAACACAAAGCTACAGAAGTAAAATGCCTCTTGCAGAAGTGGATGACAGTGGGGGCTGTTTAAAAACAGGAAAACCCCAGGTCACCTTCTCCTTTTGTCATAAGTAGAAAGACCTGTTAAAGCACTATAAATACGAGACTAATGTGAAAAAATTAGCGCTTTTATGTGTCTTGAAGAATTTGGGAGGGGTGTGTATGAAGTATTGCTATTTCTTGATGGTGCAGTACCTGCTATAAATAAAACCACAAGCTGTAGGAGGTAGCATAAACAAATACACTCTCACATCATCCAGACTAACCCACAGCCCTCACCAAAAAGCAATTCTGTGACCATAGAAGAGCAAGTAAAAGCACTGCAGTATCTCTCTTCTGTGTGTTTTAATGGGAATCCTTTGCTACATGCCCACTGTTGCAAGAGAAAGATTTATGGAGGCCTAGAGAGTTCAAAAAGACTCTTTAAAAGCTAATGGCTCATCTGTGGTTCCAGGAAATTCCAAGCATGGTGAAGCCAAACCGCACCATGAATATTTAGTATCTGTGCATCCTGTTTGTTTTACCTTTTGGACCATAAACTTTCTTTTTCTCTGGACAGAACTTCCTCATCCTTAGCAGAGCTGTTGGTGCTAATTCAGTCTCTCACTGATCAAATGGCTGAAGAAGGCAGGTAGCAGAGATAAACCTTTATCTGTAACAAAAGACATGCTACATCTACATTTGAGAAGGACAGTGAAACAACCCACTGTTTTCCAGTCTCCAATCCTGTATCAGCAGGTACATTGAATGCCAGTCAAATAAAGACTCAGATACATACGATTTACACGCTGTGGTGCTAAACTGCTCCTTCCTTGTCCTGTCAGAAGCGGGGCCGGGCAAATTCACTCTCAAATGAGCAGTAGAGCGAGGCAAGACAGCCGTCGTTGACCCTAACCCTCGCTACCTCTCAGCAGACCGAATCTGCTCAGGCACAGGGTCTCACTGTCACGGCTTCAAATATCCAGGAGGCAGCAATGCAGCACCTGTGTTGGTTCTCTGCATTTGTTCCAGCCGAAGGAAGTCTTCTCTCGTGTTCTAGAAAAGCTTCCAGACTTCCACTCCAAGCCTGGGGCATCACCATGCAGAAAGTAAAAAGCTTGTTTCAACGGGACGGTAAACTCACGCTTTCGGTGATGGCAAACTGTCAGACAGAAGTATTGCCAATCAGAGAGGTGCAGGCCCTGTGCAAAGTCCATCCTGCCAGTTCTACAGGACTTGTGGCTCCTCTGCTTCACACTGAGTCAGCGGGGACCAACTGAATTATGCAGATGGCCCTGCCATCTTAGAGAAAATTGCAACATAATGATCAAAAGTCAGCATTTTTCATGGGAACAAGATATTCCAAATAAATCAAACAAGGTTTGTCATTGAAAATCCACGCTTCTCCACAAAACTGTGAAAAATTTTCACCAGGCCCTCAGTAGATTCACCAAGGAGGAATTCATGCATGACTCTACACTGATCCTAAAAATTTAGACCTACGCATGAATGGAGACTGCCATGTGGAAAAGATTTCTATAGACTACTTTAATTAGCAGGAAGTATAGTTAAACTAGGGTAACTCCACATGTGTAATTCCTTTTATGCCACTATAAAACTTAATCTGATTTACATTCGGTCACTTCCAAACCTATATAAACTAACCTGGGGAAAAGGCAGTCAAACCAGAATAAGAATGCTCACATTGAGAATCAAGCCACTTTATTGAAAGGAATTAAATTTAGACCTTATCATATAGCAGGAAAATGTCTTTCTGTGGGCAAATTCATAAGCAGGGTCTTGGCACAGATTTGCTCTCAGGGGAATCTAAAGCAGATCTTTTGTTAGAGGTTGTGAGGTGCTCAGCATCCTGAATTCCCACAGATTCCCTTGATCAGAGCTTTGATAACAGAAACAAAACACGAGGACTCGTGTAAACCAGAACATTGCTTTCTGTGATGTAACAAGATAGGGAGCTTTGAGAACAGTGATGCATTTGTCACATTTATTTCTCCGTTTAACAAAGCTCCCTATGAACCACTGTGCATTATTCATCAGGTCTGCAGCAGCACTACCGATGCTGTTCATCGTTCTGAGATTGTATTACACACCTGAAACACACCCACCTTTAGCTGGCAAGACCTTTAGGAATATCCCATTCTTGGGTGGGGGGTTCGAACTAAGCAAATGGGTTTTTTAATGAATAGTTGATTCCCCCAAAAAATAGTATCGGCTGACTGGTAACTGTGAATTTGATCTAAATTTACCAGGTAGCTTTGAACCTCTTTTTAAGTGAGGGGAGAGAGAAGAGGATGTTATTATTTTAGCATTTTGAAAAGAAGATGTTTCAATTCTTCAAGCCAGATTTATACCAAGAGTGGTTATGGACATTAAGGTGGCAATTAGCCAACACTGTATAAAAAGTCAGAAAGCTAACTGAGCGCTCTTTCATGGGAGTTTGCAATGTTCTGGTATATAGTGGTGATATATGTGCTGCATGAACTAACATTACTTTTATTTCTGGATGGAAACATAGTTTCTTACAAAGCCTAAGTGATATAGGAAAAACAATCATTCCATCGATGTTACTTTGCATTTAAAAGAGAAAACTTTTTAACATTGTCTTTGGAAGAAAACCAATGAATTTTGATGGAAACCAGAACCGAGGCTCCTTTTTACAGCTATATATGTTTAATATCTGAAGTGACAGTTGAAGACTTCCTTCAGGGTAAGGGCTCATCCTTTAGATGAGCCATCGTTTAGCTTTTTTCACACCACCAATTTTCAGCCTTGCATCCTACATGACTAACACCTAATTTTGGCCTTATAGGATGCTGCAGGCCTGAAACTTGTTCTGAAATTATCAGGGATTCAACTACACCAAAGGCTGAAACCTAATAAATATAACTGACTGCAGTTAGCCTTTTGTGGGTTTCTATGCCCTTTGACTTCAAACACATACAAGGGTCATGCTAACTGGAGGGATATGGAGTGAACATTGAATCCACTCTTCACACAGAACAGTAAAACTACTCCTTTAATGTGCATTTATTCTTCTTTTTACAAGAACCTTTGTTGCTCAAAGTGCCAAAATAATTAGAGAAAAAAAAATTAAGGCACTGTCAACTTAGAAACCACAAACAGCGGAAGTCGGATGAGAAAATTTCACAGACTGATTCTGCTTCTTTTGAAATGTAGGAAAAATGTTTCTGACTTCAAGTGCCTCCGATTTTTTACAAAGTTTGCATGTTCATTAAAATCAATGACCAAATATTTTCAGATAAAATTTGTGCAGCTTATATTATAAAATATAAATACTGAACAAGCAAACCCCCCACTTTTTTTGATTAAAGAGTCATGCCCCTCTTCCAGGCAGACACTGAAGACATACAGGTGTATTTCCACTTGGGACTTCAACCCCTCAGCTGTGCTAGGGTAAACCTTAGCATAGGCACTACTAACTTTTCTGCAATAGCGCTGGCGCAGCCAGAGCCTACTCATAACCTGAAGAGTTAAATCATGTGCACTCACATAAATCACCACTGCAACAACCCTAGCCATTGAAATCTTTAGTGGAAACAAGCCTGGAACTCACATTAAAACGTATCCACTGATCAATGCATGGCATATAAATGGCTTATAAGAAAACTACGTACATAAACTTTCTCACATTATTATTTTAAGCTGAATCTTGAGTTCATATTCAGCAGTTCACTGGGCACAAGTTCATATCCTCCATACGATTACCAAAGTTATCTGTGTTGTTTATATGTGAGGCCTTGAAGTAACTCCATTATCAACAAAGGATTCACAAAATGCTACATATTGTCACACTTGTCACAGGGTAGCTAAGAAGGTCATGGCCAATATCCAGATCCTCACTGCAGAATTCATATAGCAAAGGTGTCACCAGAGAGGTAAATACAGTCTATGGTATATTCTCACCATAATCACACAACAATGTCACTAGGCATGCTTATTTTCATCATGTATTGTTTTTACTGTAGATCAACCTTTCTTACCTGATGTACTCTTAACATTTCCAGACTGTTTTCACAGTAGCTGTTATAACCATGGACAGGTGTCCCCCCAAAACCAAAATGCTTAACCCAGCAATTAGCAACTCAAATGAATGCTTGGTTAAGGACTATCCCTAAGACATTCAGGTCTGTAAGGACTTTTTCCTGAGACGAACATGGGATAATACACCTTTTGTCTTGGAGTACTCACTTGAACCCAGAGCTACTACAGGGAAGGTACACTCTACATGAAGATGTATTACATTAATGTAATAACTTCTGCACCCACAGATCTTCAGGTTTGGAGGGTTTTTTTGGTTTTTTTAATACAGTACCCATTCTCCCATGGGAAGCTAGAGTATAAAGCACTGGAAAAATCCCAGACATTTACTGAACACTTAAAAAGGCACAAACACAACTGTCTTGAGTAGGTCCTTAAGTGGACAGGAAACTATCCATTTGTATTACCTACTCCATACGGTTTTTCCTATAGGGCTGTGCCCCATAGCATATTCCCCAGGACACCTCCTGTTTTAATACCCAACTGATGCAGTTTCCCGGGACAGAAAGGATGGGGAGGGATTTACAGAAACCTCCTCGTGGTGGGTTGACCCTGGCTGGACACCAGGTGCCCACCAAAACCGCTCTACCACTCCCCCTCCTCAGCTGGACAGGGGAGAGAAAATGTAACAAAAGGTTCATGGGTCGAGATAAGGACAGGGAGAGATCACTCATTAACTACCATCACGGGCAAACCAGTCTCAACCTGGGGAAAAATTAATTTAATTTATTACCAATCAAATCAGAGTAGGATAATGAGAAATAAACCCAAATCTTAAAACACCTTCCCCCCACCCCCCCCTTCTTCCCAGGCTTAACTTTACTCCCCATTTTCTCCACCTCCTCCCCCCCAGCAGTGCAGGGGGAGGGGGAATGGGGATTGGGGTCAGTTTATCACATGTTGTCTCTGCTGCTCCTTCCTCCTCAGAAGGAGGACTCCTCACTCTTCCCCTGCTCCAGCGTGGGGTCTCTCCCATGGGAAACAGTCCTCCATGAACTTCTCCAGCATGAGTCCTTCCCACAGGCTGCAGTCCTTCACAAACTGCTCCAGCATGGGTCCCTTCCACAGGCTGCAGTCCTTCAGGCACAGACTGCTCCAGCGTGGGTCCCCCACAGGGTCACAAGTCCTGCCAGGAGCCTGCTCCAGCATGGGCTTCCCATGGGGTCACAACCACCTTCGGGCATCCCCCTGCTCCGCCGTGGGGTCCTCCCCGGGCTGCAGGTGGAGATCTGCTCCCCCATGGACCTCCATGGGCTGCAGGGGGACAGCCTGCCTCACCATTGTCTTCACCACAGGCTGCAGGAGAATCTCTGCTCCAGCGCCTGGAGCACCTCCTCCCCCTCCTTCTTCACTGACCTGGGTATCTGCAGGGCTGTTTCTGTCACATATTCTCACTCTGCTCTTCCGGCTGCTGTTGCGCAGTATTTTTTTATCATTTCTTAGATAAGTTATCACAGAGGTGCTACCAACATCGCTGATGGGTTCAGCCTTGGCCAGTGGCAGGCCCATCTTGGGGACAGCTGGAACTGGCTCTATCAGACATGGGGGAAGCTTCTGGCATCTTCTCACAGAAGCCATCCCTGTAGCACCTCCACTACTAAAACCTTGCCACACAAACTCAATACACTTCTTTAACTCAAGCTTCTCATTACATTTTCTACAGCTTCCTAAACCCACTTTGTTCCCAAATGACCACTGGCAGAATGATATCAACAGGTTGATTTAATAATAATAATCATAATAGTTTGTTTTTTCTGGTATGGAGGAGAGATCTGATATATATGATGTGTTTGAAAAACAAAGGGATCCCTCCCAACATATGCACCTCACTCTGGGCTTGCAAAGGGTCTAGAAAGGGCAAAATCAGAGACTTCTCCTTTACCAACATGTGAAAGGGTCCTTCAGAGTATGGTGTATTCCCTCACTAGGCTGTGTACATCAACACCAGCAACATTAGCATAGAGTTCAGGCACCACAAGTTCAGGCACCTGCAGTACTGCATGGTCATTGCTGGTCTTTACAGCTGTTTGTAGGGACCGGATCAGGTCTGCTGGAGAAGGCCGCTTAGTTGCATTCCACTGCCAGCAGGACGTCATGATGCCATACCTGTAAGATGGAGAAGTAGGGCAGCACTGGGAATGAGAAGCACCAACACAAAGTTTTACTACAGTCAAATCATCTCATATTTAAAATATCTAGAGACCTCCTCTTTTTCTGCTTCATATAAAGTTCTTTCAATGATCCTTTGGAATTTGCAACCACATAATAATGTGTGGGGACAAAGGCATGCAGTTGTTTGCCAGCATGTCAACTGTGAGTATGGGAAAAGGGAAGAAGATTGTTTGGTATTCCCTTTTGAAAGAGCATTATGAAAGAAAAAGCCTCTGAATATCAAAAGAAATTATGTCTTCACAAAAGGAAATAATAATGCCTTATATCTTCCCTGTGGATGATTTGTTCATTTCAGGGAGAATCCCACAACTTAGAGGAGAAAGATTACTCCAGAATAGTCCTGCACCTTGCAGGGAAGCAGTGGAGCAGCAAAATGCAGGGGCAGACAAGGAAACAGAAACAAGAGCAATTTTCAAATGCAGGAAAGAACGGTTTTGGCAATCAAGGTTTCATACAGCAGAATCCAGTAAGGAGATGTGGCAGACATGTGAGAACAAGTCTCCTCAGCTAACAGGTTACTGTTTTGTATAGTCTAGACTTAGAGATCTTCTGTAAGATCTAGTTTTGCATGTCTTACTTCCATTTAGCTCTGCAGATCTCAAGTTCAATTGTCCATAAAGCAAGTGGCTTACATGGCTTGCTGGCAGCTTGAGGGCTGCTTCATAATGTTCTGTCTCTGCAGGTATGGTAAGATGTCACAAGGTGGCACTTCAGGATATGGTGGAGCACCTGGAAGAGCAAAAGGAGCAACAGTAGAAAAACTATAAGGTAATGGTTGCAGATAGCAGCTTGTCTGTAAGAATGCCTGTCTTCCCTACCAAAATCCATTTTTTTCCTATCACAATTCACACTGACAGACAGTCTAAAAGGAATTGTCAAGACTTTGCAAGTTGGAAAAACAAGATGTTTATTTAAATGGCCCAACTTTACATGCTAAAATTTGAGATTTTGGGTCTTGTTAATTTGCTGCTTCCTTACATATTTTTTTATTATCATTAATCTTCTTACCTAATGTTATCATTTCATACAGTAGAATTCCAAAAGACCATCTGCAAGAAAAGAAAACAAAGCAATGTTAAGTCTCCATTCTAGCTAGCTAGCTAGCTTAAATACATACAAAAAACTAGGCATGACCTTCAGAAATTATAAGAGAAGGTATGAGCTATAAAGTGGAGCATTACGCTGAGACTAGATAGGCCTTACTGTGAACTGCAGGACATGAAATGATACATAAAGGAGTGAAAGAGATAGGCCTGACAGAGAGAGAAACTTCTAGTCCAAAAATTAAATCATACATGTCTGCCTTGATGCTGGGGGGTTTCTTGAGGAGCCGCTCTGGTGCCTGCCACTTGACTGGCACAATCTGTGTGACTGAGTTGGCACCATATGTGTGAGCTTCATAGGCCAGACCCAAACCACAGAGCTTAGCAGTGAAGTTGTGATGAAGCAGGACATTCCTGGCAGCAATGTCACCATGGAACAACTTCTTCTGTTCAAGGTAAGCCTGGAGAGTTGGAAAAGAAAGAAACCATGATAATTTTAAAAGGAATATTAACTGATATCAATTTTCACTTAGTTTATGCCTGTCTTCCACACTGTGGAATAGAGGTGTATGCTCACCAAAATAATGCAAGCATATTTGGCTCAGTTTTAACAAAGCACATCCTCAGTGCTTAGGCCAAGAAGACCAGCCACCATGCAGACCTGTGTTCCAATCAAGCAAGAAGGAAAAAATGCAGCAAATGTGAGCAGACTTACCAGAGCTGCTGCAACCTGCTGTCCAACTTCATATACTTGCCTCTCAGTGAGGTCATAGGGGATACCATCCATTGTCATTACATCCTAGAGACAAAAAAGCAGACCTTGGTTCAAACAAATGCCATAGCTGTAGGGTACTGGGGAATATTTCCTTCTAATCCAATAAAATGAGTACTATCTAATCTTATGCTCCCCCAGCTAATTTCAAAATTGGTCATAAATTGACTGAAATATAAAGGTACATGGATGGGTGATGTTGATGGATGGTGTGCTGGGTAAGACAAGTACACTAGAGACAACTGGTGGGAAAATTGAAGGGTGGAGAAGAGATTAATAGGTTAGACAGAAATGGGCAGAATGACAGAGGAGAATGACAATCCATACAGATGAATGAAAGATATATTATAAATTAGAATGATGAGTAGAAAAGCACATTTATAACATATGAATGGTTATCTGGTACGAGACTAACAGTCCATCTCTCTTACTATCCTGCCTGTAAATGACCCTAGTTGGATGTCCAGGAGAGAGAGAGAGAATAAGGTAAGCACACAATGCTTTTCCTGTGTCGTTTGCCAGCCCCCAACTATTTTCAATTTGAGAACTTCCTGAGATGGTTATAGTTTCAACACATTCAGTAACCTTTGAAAGGTTATCTTCCATGAATATATTCAGTCTTGTCTTGAACCCATGTAAAGTTTCAGTATTCACAGCAGTCAGTGGCAAGGAATTCTATTAGTCAACTCCCTACTTCATGAAGAACCACCTGCATTTGTTTTGAACAAGGCACTTACTAGCCTTACTTGCTACCACCTTGACCTTTTGCTGAATGAGGCAGTAAGCAATCTCTCTGTATTTAGTGTTCTAGAGGTAGGAGAATGATGGATTTATATAGTGACATGGCAGAGTTTTGTTTCTATGCCTTTCTTAATAGTGCCTAATATTTGGTTCCTTTTCTTCAGTTAACATTTTCATTGGACTGTATATTTTCATACAATCAGACCCATGATTTTACTCCTCACCAGCAATGGGCAGATATGAGGCCATCACTACATATGTGAAGCTAAGACTGCTTTTCTACATGTGCATCACTTCATTTTTAACTATGCTGAATTTCGTCTGTTCTTTTTATTGGCCAGTCTCTCAATCTTGGAAGACCCTTCTGCAATTCCTCAGGGTCAGCCCTTGCCTTTACTGGCTAGAATTATCGGCAACCATCATCACCTCACTGTCATCCCATTTTCTAGGTTATTGATACATGCAGCGAACAGCACCAGGTCCCAGGTGGGTGACCTCCCTCCGGTGCAAGTACCAACCTTTCACTCTCATGCTCTGTTTCCTGTCTTTTAATCAATTGTTATCATTCAATGACCTTCTCCCTGGTGTTGTCACTGCTCTGCTTTCTTAAAAGCATTTGGAGTGAGACATTATTTAAAACTTTTTAGAAATTCAGGTAGCTGTACCAACTCTCACTCTTATTCCAGTGCCTGCTATACCCTTCAAGGAACTCAAGTGGTCTGCAAAGTAGGACTTAGCTCTACGTATGTCAACTTCTTCAAACTATATCATATCTATCGAGATATCCACTAATTCTATTCCAGTTTAGACTTGTGTAGAACTTCTCTGGGGGATGGAAATAGTTTAGGCTAATATAGAGGGATGCATGGAGAGATGAAAAGAATCATCTATGACTTATGGACTATGACTTATGGATGGATATGTACCTAAGAAATTTAAAGTGATGATAGAATATCTTCTCTTTTGACTCACCTTCCGACATGTCCATAGAAATGTCAACAAGTCACCAAGAGACACATCTTCCATGATCATATAAAGTGGGAGCTGGTCTACACAGCATCCAACCAATTCAACCAGGTTCTCATGATGGCCAAGATTTTGATGGAATTCAATCCTCCTCAGGAAATCCTTTACTTCCTGGGTACTGGCCAGGTCTGAAAGAACAAAAAAACCCAACCCAACCCAAAACAAAACAAACCACAAAACCAAATCAAAACAAAATAAAACCCACCAAAAACCACAACAAACAGAGGCAGCATAGAACAGGGTGAGTAGCTTAAAATCAACATGAACAGCAATTTCTTTAGTCTTACCAAGACACTCCTACCAAAATACCACTCTGACTAGCTAACATGTTACCGAACACAGCTTGTTCTTGCCCAGTAATGACTGCAAAGTTCTGCCCAGCATCATGTCTTTGATACAGAGATCTGTACCAAAGCAGATTCTGGCCATGTGCCTTACCTTGTAAGACTTTCAGTACTACAGTCTTAGTCTTCCCGGGGTTCCCAGTTTCCAACTGTGCTCTGTAGATGCTCCCATAGCGGCCATGTTTTATCAGCTGCAAGGTGCCTGGTGAGAGTTTCTCTCGTGGTATCTCCAGTTCTTTCAGCATCAAGGATGCAGAATTTAGCAGGCTCTCCACAGATGTCTCACTCAGCTGGATATAATGGTTCTCTGTTGAGCTGGATTCCTCCTGATTCTTGTCATTCACTGACAAAAGCAAATACACATGATGCATAAAAACAGACAGATGAACTCTTGTGGTAGATGGCAATGCCTGTCCTTCTATCCTCTTTAATTTTTGCTCCATACTGTTTTGGAAATCAGGACAAAATAAGGAACTGTTATTGTCTCTTAGTTATTCTGGCCCTTGAAGAGAAGGAATTTATCTCCCACTCTGTTTGATGAAAAGGCAGAATGAATCTGGAGATCTCTACTATATTTAACTATGCAGACTTTCTAGATAAGATGCATTTGTGCTTGATTCCCCTGTGCTGAAGCAATGACCATTTTCTTTTATTACCAGCTACCAGTTGTTATGTAAGCGACATGCACAGGGTGTTCCCACAAAGGCCTTATCTTTGTTCTCAATTATTTCCCTTAATATAGGCTGAAGAGGCTTTTTCCTCCACAAAACCAAAATCAGTTCAGAACTGGATTTTCCTTTCCACACAGCAACATTTTGCGGTACCAACAAACCTTCCCCTACACCCTCACCAGTCCCTCTTGTTTCCTGTTGTCTCCACAGGAAGTGGGAGACAACAGCTTGAAATTAAATTTCTTAAATGACAGTATAGAAAATGGATTAACGAGGTGTGATCTGCATCAAAACGACTGTCATTCATAATTACCCCAGTGAAACTGTCCTTGCAGTAGCCTCTAGAAGGCTGCTACATGAACACACTTCACAGCTCTCAAGTGATGTTACCACAGTATGTTAAACAGCCTATATGGTATGTTGCTTTAGGTTTTGTCAGATCTATCTGTACTACAGATTCCACTACTACTACTGCAAGTGGGGTAAATCAGGGTTTGCAGTTTTTCTGATGTTCACTGGATTGCTGAATACCACTCAGGCTCTTCATAAATGCTATTGCCTAACACCTCAAGCAATGGGGAAATGGGATTGACTTCTGGCCACTGAAACAACACTCTTTCCTCTGGTTGAAAAACATTTTTTTACCTTGGTGTTCAGATGATGATGCTTGCTGCTGCTTTGCTCGCAAGCCTCGACAGTGGAGCCAAAGGATCACAGTTAGCACGATGACAAAAAAACCCACAAGGAGAACTGGGACAACAATCACTTCAGTCTGATATTCACGCACAACTATCAGCAGAAAAAGAAAATGGGAAACCAAGGAATAAGCAGCACTGCCAGATGCATATTGGTTCTATATAACAAAGTAGTAATAACCCATTTCAGTACCTTTCAAACCCAAAAGCATGTGTATCTATCCTCTGCTCCTTGGAATAGCAACTGAACACTGTCAGTGCTGCCACTCTATTTTTCAAAGGTGCTGAGTATCTAAATTGCATGAAACCACTGGGACTCCCACACCTAAGTTCACTTATTTAGATGCCTTAATACAGAGCCTAGGACTTGTAGCCATGTATAAGTATCATCCACCAGTGAAACAGAACCGGCCCTGGCAGAGGCTTACCAGGGAGATGGGAAGGGCTGGATATTGCTATGCCATCACAAATACACGTGCAATTACAGCTTCAGCTCCTTCCATTAAAATTATAGGGAGCATTTTAAAGAAAACTGGGCGTGGTCACCTGGTTTGGAATTTGACTGGAAGACATTGCAATTAACAAGGATGTTGCAGGTAACTAACTCTCTTATGTTCCCAGATTTGGAGGTGGTGCTATTTTTGCATAGGCCAAGACCACATTTCAGTTCCCAAAGATGACAGAAAGTCATGAAATCAAAATCTCACAAGACTGGTCCTTAGGGAAGCTGCAGGGAATCTTTAATGACTATATTACGTCTCATTCAAAGTAGAAATACTCTAAAATGCCTAAAATTATGTGAGAAGAATCCCACCACAAAGGCTGTATCCCCTTAAAAGTTTCTCCCCCGAGACACACGCAGGAAAAGCTCGGCCAGATCCTTCTCAGATGCAGGTGGAGGAGGGGAAAAGGCTTGGCCCACTTTTTAGTAAAGCTGGACTTCCTGCTCAGTATGTGAAAGCTTCTTACTTAAAAGAATCTGTGAATCTTACCACATAGCTTGTCATTGCTGTTGCACTCCAGTAGCATGCGTGTGAATCTTTTTACAGCCCCTGCCATGTTCAATTACGAGCAAGTGGGTTTCCAACCTCCGTCTTCTGCACAGACACAAAGAATATTAATGAAATTTATTAGGACAAAGGATGATTCATGAAGCAACAAGTGACCTGAGTATGGAACTTCCTACACCTTATGATCAGTGGTTGTATGAAGCAGCAGCACTGGGACTTCAAGGCTTAGAGAATGATACAGGACATCCACTGTCAAATCCTATGAATGGTAGACTGCATGACCAGAGAGAATTTAAGATTAAGCTTGTTCTACAGTGCTTCACAAGCAATCAGGTACCCCTAGGCCTAAAGGCTGGCATATGCACAAAAATTCAGAGTCATGAACTTAATTATATTTAAAGAATAGCTAATACAGCTAATACACTTCTAACTAACACACTTAGATGCCAAAATGGCTCAGCCTTTTATCTTCTGGTCCATAACAAATGAAGAGATCAGCAGCATGCATACAAAATGTCTGTCATTCTTGACTACAGCCCCTGCCACAACTTGTACTATTGCTCCACAAAGACAAGGAGAAAAAAAGTCTTGTTATTAGGGCTCTCTGGTACCGACTCCTTAACACTGCCAGTTCTATAACTAATCTGAAGCACAGCATCTGGAACTCGTCTGCATTTGTAGTTGAAAATCCAGAGCCTGTGCAAGTGTGCACCCTTCCAGCTGTAATTTCAGATATCACTAATCTCTCAGGATGTGCAATCATATACCTACAAAATCTTCTGATTGTGTAAGTGCGTGTGTCGTGTACAGCCCCACTCAAACAGGGCTAGACTCACCAGTGTATGCCAGTGTCTTTGAGCTGCACCAGGACTGCAGATCAGCTGCAGGCCTCCCAAAACACATCCCTGATGTAGTATTTCAGCTGTTCTGCATTACAGGGGGAGATTAACCCTTAGAAATTTGCATTTCAGTTCAAATTGGTGTATGTGGTTTTGTTTATTCTCCAGAGAACACATAAGTGTTTTAGAAGATGCCCCACTACTACACTAGGTATGTTATATTTACTGAGGACTGAAGTCATAAGATAGGAATAGGCTTTGTGGTGCTGCATTGATTTACATCGGCAGAGGACCTGGACTCCTATTTCTAAATTGCAAAACTCAATGTGGTGAATAGCGACGACTGTCAAAAAGGCAAGGCATGTACATTTAGCCACTATTTCTTATAAACATTGCCAAAAATTTAAGACTTAACAGTTTCACAAACAGTATCATCTAGAACGTTTTATAGGCATTGGGACTTTTATCCTGTAAGTACTTACTTTATTTTCAGCTATGAGTTCAAGGCAATTAACCTCAATGGCAAATGTTAATAATAATATATGGCATTCTTACTGATATTAATATGGTTTTATGGAAGTTGGTAATGGATCAAACATTAAACAGAGTTTGTTCTCATGCTTAAAATTAATGGGTGAAATTATGCTTTATCAGTTGTATAACAGAGGCAGCAGAAAGAGGAAAATGGAATATATCTGCACTTTAAGGTATCACAAAAAGTCTGTTTCATTTTTTATTTCCTTTGGTTCTTAATAGGCTAGCAAATTCACCTGGTTTCAGGGTGCGGCTACAACAGTAATCCAGTCAAAGGAGCAATAATACAGCAATAACGCCAAGCTTTTCAGGTACAGTCTGAAAGCAAGCACACTAAGTCAACCTACCTTGGCTGTAACATACACACTCTTACACACAAATACACACGTATCACTGTAAGAGGAACAGTCCTAGCTTCTTTCACTCTCAAGACACACACAGATACAAAAGGCATATATGAACATTACAGGAAAATAGACTTTAGGACCATTAGCCAGCAATCATGTTGTATAATCTGAGCCATAAACAGTCCAAGCTCCATCTTAACACTAGCTAATGGCTTTGCTTTGTACAGATGCTCACTAGAAATGCACACTTACATTTAAATGACGTGCATGCACAGGCACATATAAGCACACGCATACCAACTTGTACTTACACAGAAACATGCTCATACAGTCGCCAAGACCGATGGAAAAAAGCTTTGACACAGCAACCATGTCTACACTGGTTCCCTGTCCGTAAAAAAGATTCCTACCTACTCCCTTATGCACCTCCCATCAGTGATGCCAGTGGGTGGCACCCATTTTTTCTAACCATACTCAGGGCAGAACTATGGGATCCAGAAACAAAAACATTGGCAGCTATTAAGCTTTATTTGCACTGGCACTCCCATTCATTGCTGTTGCTTATGGAGCCATGCAGGTGTTACCACCGGAAAAGTTTGATTAGACAAGTCCATTTACACTCTATGTATCTATCCTCTTGCAAAACTCAGGAAGCAGGAAAAGAAGTTGTACTTAGTAAGATAATTCTGAAGTGCCTTTCAGTGCTAATTTCCAGGCCGAGACCACATAAATTCTCATACTTCACTCTTTCTGCAGCTTACTTGACTAACAGCAACATCATTGCAATTCCTACATTTCCATCCTCACAGGAGTGGTAACTCACAAATCCACAGATCTCCTGTTATATGTTTAATAAATATTTTTGCAGTGTACCTGTAGGGGACACGTGGAGGTTATGTGGTACTAACATCTTCAATGTACAGGGACATACTCACCACATAGCAGAAAGCATATTGGCAGTGCTCAACTACTTATTTTATTATATGAAGACAGTTTTCCAATACCAAGCCAGGATAAGGGGGACAAAAAAAGGTGGTGTGTTGTTTTCAGCCATGTTTGTTTGCCAAGCTGTTCTGCTGCCCTGGCAATTTAGACAAAGTGCAGAGGGCAACACAGGGACAGGAATAAGCAGCTAAAAGATGGCTGTTGTGGGGGCTGCTTAAACCAGTTCACAAAGCCCCAATACTGAATGTGAATATGGTTTTGAAAATGCAGCTGAGCTGAATTAAGTGCTCACCAATGCCAAAAGAAGGGAGTATCTCTTCTCTTTGGTCTCTTCCCACTCCTTGTTTTGCTCCCAGCTGTGCAATTGATCACACAGTAAACTGATTCAAACATTAACCTAGCAGGAAAAATTCACTGTTCTTTTGCCAAGGTAATTTCCTGACATTTTAGTGAGTGGCATTATTTCACCAAGCAATTCAACAAGTGCCAACACAGGCTGGAGAAAGTGGCAGGGGCACACATCCAGAAGCAGGAACAGGGAAAATGGATCTCCTACTACCTTGGGCGGAATGGCTAATTCGTCTAAACTTGTATTGTGAAACCATTCCCTGTGTCAGCACAGATCCACAGGTACTGTGTGCCAGCATAAGCCCTGCTATGGTTTTTCCAGCCCCCCGTCACTCATTCCCATGTGTATACTGTCCCCTTCGCGCTAGCACAAGCATTCACATGGTAATGTGGTAAACTGATCGGGAAGGTGATCTGCCCTAAAATAATCAATCCTCTCTCACATTTTATGGACTTACATTTCTCATCAGGCTCCATTTATTCTATTTAAAGTGCCAGGACGTAAGAGTCAAGAAACCAGAGTGACAAACATTGTGGTGAAGACTGACAAGAAAGAGAAACAGAAAGTCTTACATGCCCATGGAATATATGGAACAGATGGCTTGAGAACTGCACACACAGAAACTGCCTGCTTATTGCTCCTGCCATGTTCAGGAAAGTAAGCTGCACATATTCATGGTAAATACACAGTTTTGCCAGTGAATATGTCTGACTTGGGAACTAACATCAGTTCCTACCATGCACTGTGCAAATGTGTAAATCCTTGAGTACTGATTAGCTATTCTGTCTAAAGAAACAGCTGATTAAATTAATTAAATATGATAAAAATAAAGGCTAAGAGGCATTTGGATCTTCATTAGACCTTTTAAACTGTGCTATGAGCTGATATGGAATTAATGTAGTTATTTCTCCAGACTTCCTGGCCTGAATTAACTGCACTTTATTATAAAAACATTCTTACAGGTGTTTTTCATGCACCAATTGTGAGGACCAACTGTAATATGACTACAGGCATGTAAAGAACAGCTGAGTAATTACTCACTTCAGTCCAGCACACCGCCCGACTGATAAAAGACAAAATAAATCCTTTGACCGTGACACCTTCTATGTAATTCCTTACAGCGGCAGAACCATACTCTCAAGCTTTTCCAGTCACCATTTCTGCACTGCTTTTATTATTTTCCTGCTCTTCTATATGACCTTTGAACATGGCCACCAGTCAAGGCTTAGGCAACTGTTAAGCACAAGCACACTGCCCTGGCTGCGCGGCTGAAAGGGAGGGGAGCTACCAGGGAACTGCAGGAACCAAAACTGCAGTGAAACCACGATGTGTGGGCTCAGGACAGCCCAGCAGTTGTGGACACTGAATGTGAGAGAAGAGGGAGAAGAAAAGCACCATGGAAAAGCAAACAGCGAAACAGATTTCTTCCCCTGTAATGTCCACCGTTTTACTAAAAGCAGCGTCCAAAACAAATAAAAAACAAGTCCCACAGGTTTCAAGCCTAACAATTTGATACCGTAAGAACATATTTCTGCGAAGAGCTATGTATTTGTTAGACTACATATCCTGTCTCTTCTGCCTTCAGAAGACCTTAGTGACTATTTCCAACAGCCTGGTAGAACATGACATGTTTGCAAGGTTCCCCTGGCCCATCGAGTCATCTCATCTCTCACCATAAGGCACCTGTGGGTTACCAAGCAGCATCTCCAACTGTCGAATGGGAAATTCTGACTGGTCAGCCCAGGTTAAAACATACCAGAGCCACCTCACTTCTCTCCTGAACAAGGATTACTAATAATATCCTGCGGCTTGCTGTATTGGCTATAATAATGTCTCAGCTATAAAGATTTGGTACTCTAACTCACTTCTCCAACACCTGGTAGTTGTAACACTCCGTAAGAAAACAAAGTGTTTCAAAAAATCACGTACAGTGACTCAAGATTTTCTCTTGGCCCAAAATTAGAAGCAGTACCTGAACATCAAACCTAGGCTAGCTGCTACTGAAGCTTATTAAAGGAGTGAAAGAAAACTAGGCCGACCACTTCTGAAGAGCTAGACCATGGAGAAAACAACAAATAATGAGGTCCATGCTGCTAGTTGATCAGGTGAATTACTTAGGGCAAACTTGGCTCCTTTTCAAGGGAGCAGAAAAAATAGGCAAAGTCAGCAGTCACTACTGCATTGAGAAATGAGTCAGAAGGACTCTGCACTGCTGTGCTTTTATGCTAACAAGGTTAGTCCAAACTGGCACCTCATCAGTGGAGACATGCAAGTTCTTATGGTGCTAAGTTTTCCTTAAACTCTGATCATCTCACAAAAATTAATTTACTTGTGCAGCGTGAGGAAGTTTGAGTACAGAAGTGTGAAAGGTACAGAAACTGAATGGTGATTAAGACAAAAATAAAGAATTTTTTCTAATGCAGACACAGCCTACTATAGCTTCTGAAAAATTAACATATATCTTGATCACGCTCCCCCTGAATTAAGGCCACGAAAAGTTCTTCCTCGCAGGTAATCTGCAAAATAAAAGTTAAAATAATAAAAAACCCCTGAGGAATACATTAACCTGAAGCCCTTAGTGAGCAGGCTGTTTGGAATATGAAGTGTCTAGTGGCCAAACTCTCAACAGCAGAGTCTTACCTATGACATCTTTTTGTGCAGTCAAAATCACACACTACTTTTGAAAACACCAGCCATTCTGTCTCTTTCTTACTGACTGACTTCTGATTTTGGGGGTAAATGCCAGTACTAAGCCTGTATCAAGTCCTAGCACAAACTTGACACAGATATTCTGAAAAACTGTGACAGCAAAAGCTGTTACAGGACATAAGCAGAATGAAGGAGTTTTTCAAAGGACCACGCATACATGTAGCTCTTGTTGTAAAGAACACTGTGTGATAAAAATACTGCATGATACACATTGCTGCATAATGGCTTAAGAAATTGGAACCTGAATCTGCTTTCATAAATGCACAGCCACAAGGAAACTGAGCTGAAGCTGTGTACAGTACTTTAGCTTCACAATTTCTCAACTTTGGGATGTTTCTTGGTGCACTTAACATAGATTTTGTTTATAATTTAATCAGTAGCTCATGCACACACACACACAGAGATACATGCAAACAGGTGAACACACAGAAAAATCTAGACATCTGCACCACTTTGGATTAGAGTTAGCTTCCTCACAATCAAGTAACACTGATGGAAGTCAAATGCTAATTAGTTCTGAATCCAGCCCTAGGCATTTATTACTTAACCAAACACTGAACATATTTATACACACATGCATAGTATCGCCCTGCATTTTTTCAGTGAACTGAGACTAATTTTATATGAAACTTATTTCTTTTGTTATTTTCTTCCTGTTTAAAATGAGCCTAGAAGTTATTTCGTTTAAATCAACCTGCATGTAGAGGGCATATCTTTTTTTTTCTCTAGCCCCAATACCATTATGATCACAGAAATTTATTACTACAAGTAACTTCAATACAAGCAGTAAGTACATGCACAGATGTATATACATACATACACAGATGTATAGACTTTACAGTACAGCTATATCCTAGTTCAGGTCACATTTATGTTAATGAAAGTCTTTTTAAAAAAAATAAATGTTCATTAGCTAATCTTCCAGCAGTGTTTTCTCTCACTTACCTGAATTACACCACTTCTCTTGCCCTGCAGTAGTCTCTTCCTGAAGCTCGCCTGCTGCCGGTTCCCAGTTTGTCGGAGGCTGCTCCGGAATAACACTGATAGTTGCCTTGTGTGCTTGCAATTCTTATTACTAAGTTCCTCCTCACTGATTTTCCTACCCCAGACCTGCCCAGCTTCAATTCTTTATTCCTCAAGGTCTTCTCAGCTGTCTCCCCAGGGAGGTTGCATGAGTGTACGTCCAACACGCAGGCTGACAGGTAGGCACACACTTGTAAAACGGGTCTGCCTGGCTTCCGTGCACCAGCTGCTCACCCACAGATGACAGAGACAGGCAAAGAAAAGAGTCCACGGGAGGGGACCTGGAGTGTAATTTAAAAGGCAGGCAAACACAGATCAAGAGGGATAGGCTAACGTGACAAAGAGAAATCATACACTTCAGATTACAGGTTCACGTTTAGAAAAAAATGGGTTCTTGGAACAGAAAATCTGTACAAACCCCCTAAGACTCCAGACACTGAAAGGCTTTCTATCAGGAACACAATCTGCAAATGAAGAAAGAAAGAAAAGATTGGTAATACCAAAGCATGCTACAACAGACAGCAGCAACACAGGATTTTTTCACGCTCTGCCTTGCTTGTGCATATCCCTCCTGCTTGGGCTGTCCATGCATTCTGCCAGCATTTTCCAGCCCTGCCATCAGCTCTCTCCTGCCCTTTCCTCCCACCAGTCCAGCCCAGAGCTCCCACACAGCCCTGGCAACGACCCTCACTTACAAAACCCCTTCAAAATCTGTCCTGAGCTCCCCAACTAGACCGGATAATACTCTTGAACTTGCCTTGTGACCTTTTCCTGCTATGATGCCCTTGGGGTCACCATTGCGCTCTGCTGGTGCCCTCAGTCCCCAGCAGCTGCATTGCATAATCTTCATTGCACCTCAGCTCCTCAGTGTTTTAGTTCTGGGGACTTTCTTCCCACCTGCTCTCCCCTATTACTGAAAAATCTTGTGTTAAGAGTTTCAGATTCCTGACTCCTGGTTGTATGAGTCTGTACAAGATTATTTGCTTACCTACTTCATACAAGTGAGAGGCAGTTGTATTACAAGAGGAAACAACATGAGACCTATCATTGAGAGACAAAGTTCATTTCACAGTCAACAACACAATGCAGGTAGCTTTGGGAAGTTGTAGAAGATGATATGATCTCTGCCAACTGTTTGAGCAAAACTTACCTACTCCTATTAACACTTTGGTGTTGCGTGTATTATTTTGTTATGGGAAAATTTTAGTTGTGGTAGAGGCAATAGCTTTAGATACTGAAACACAGTAGTTAATTTATCCACAAGAGAGACTGCATATCAATATAACCGTATACCAGTACATCCCAAGCTTCTCTCTGGGATTATTCTTCCACCTGGCATTTACTGTTCATGTGTGCAAAATGGTGAAAACCAGGAGTGGTCTTCTTCATTGCTTGATCTCTCTACAGAGACTGGAAGAAGTGGGCAAAATAGACTAAGTGAAATAGCTCTGTGATGTGGACTTTCAACCCATGAGAAACCAGGAGAGACATCTTCCAGACTGAAAATTTTCTTGAGTTAGAAAGATCACGACAGCTGCAGAGCATAGGCTCAGACTCTGGTTTTAGTTATCCTCTTATTCTGGTACTAAGCTGCATTGACTCTCAGCAGTATTTTCTTCATGAAGGAGCAGAGGATCTGTCCTATACCCCATTCCCCATTAAAAAGTGGCTAAAATGCACAGGACAGTTCCTCATTTAAATGAGTTCTTTACTGAAATGTGTTACTTTCCAGAGGCACCTTCCCCAAGGGCAGCTGGGTGAACCTATTCAGATTCCTGTTTAAAAATATGCTAATTGGCAATACTACTCCTTTTGCTCCTTCTTTCACAGTTTCTAAAGCCCCCAACTGCAGAGGAAAGAGTGGGAAAGGCAAAGGGTTAATATTCAAGGTATGCATATGCAAAAGCAGCAAGTGCTGCTGCTTTTAGCTTCCCCAGTCAATCTTTCTGCTGTGTCCCCTGTCGGACTGGTTGGAGAAGATATTTCAATGGTTCAGGCCTCAGACTATATAATCTTCCTCACTGATCCACAATTCTCTCCCCCTGTTTAGTTAAGGGACAGCAGTCATTTATTGTCATGTTTTGTCCTGTGAAAGACAAACTTCTGCTGTAAGTCTTCTATTGTGTGTACATCCACAAAGAAAACAGTTTAAATGCCTCTGTCCTTCTGTTTTTTCCTTAAGCAAGTATTATTAGGCACACTGAAAGGCAGTAGACTGGCACTCTTATTAACAAAAATGTCCTCTTCATCTCCAAGACAGCTATAGCAACCATCCAAACCACAGAGCAGCTGCTCAGTGGCCTCAAGATGTGTTTCTGGGACTAAGTGGCAATTCAACCACAAGCCATCCAGTCTTTATCCTATGCACTGAGACTGTTAACAAGGGTGCTAATTTTGCAGTTCAGCTTCCAGAAGGTAAGCATGCTCCAAGTAACTGCTGCTGGACCAGAAAAAGCAAGCTTCAGATGATGGGATCCCCTTCTTAAATGTTGTGGCATTCACTTTTTCTGCAGTAATTTAGAGGAGGTAAGGTCTCTGACTTACTTTCACATCCTAATGTAAGATTTAAAACTGTGGCTTATAGGTGATAGACTGTGACTGATCTTTTGGTCAGCCTAAGCCCACAGAGGCTGAAAAGCTCAGTACCTGTTCTTTTGTTTCTGCAAGCCAGCCATTCATCCCCTAATGGGGTAAGAATCAGAACAGATGATCTAGAAGTGAAAGAAAAACTCCCATCATTATCCCAAGTCTCTGTTCTGCCACATGCGCTTTGGCTCTCAAGATGGCAGGTCTTCTGACTTGAGAACAATTCATTTGCCTATTTAATATTTAGATTTTTCTTGAAAATGATAGTTCTAGTGTGATTTTCAGTTTATCCCTGCAGTTTTTGTTATTTAAAATTTCCAAAGGAACAAACGCTAGGAGGGGTAGCATTACATGAAAAGAAATAAATAAAGAGCTTCTCCTTATAAAAATGAAATGACTGAAGGATTATGCATCAAGCTTCTTCAGCCAGTTGAAGGTCCAGTAATTTGCCAGCACTTCCTCTATTCAGGGTTAGGCACATCTAATAATAGTCTTTTTCCACCGCTCCCCTGCCAAATTAGACCTGATCATTTCCAACTCTGTTCTTAAATCAAATGGAAATTTCATTTGCACAGTTTCATGCAGTCACTGGTCTGGTCAGCCCTCTCTTCTCAAACCAGATGCTCAGGAAAGATCCTGAAGGTTGGTTAGATGCTGTAAGTAGGCTACAGTACAGTTTTCCCCTTTGGCTTCTTTGGCAGATTTTCCAGGCCCAGAAGCGGGGATTCATTCAACACAGCCGAAAAACTAAGTTAAGGTCATAGCTGCCACAGGTTCTCTGTATAGTCAATACAAGGTCATAAGAACTTCTGTAAAGCAATTCAGGGACTAAAACCTTCTCTCCCTACACTGATGTCACAGGTACAAAGGGTAATCTAGCTCCTGATTTACATGTCTTGGTCAAATGTCAGAAGTTAGATACCATACATTTGGGCTAAATTCCTTTATCTTCTTCAAAGAAATAACGTCCCTAAGCAGGAGCTCTTTGGGCTCTCAAAATCAATACATATCCGCAGCGTAACTTGGTAGCTTGGCCACACCTTCTCCCAGAACTCCAGGGCTGAGAGATGAACTGTTAGACTGTAAGTTAGGTGCAGCATGTATCATATGCATTCAGTTCTGCTCTACTTCCTAAGTGCTTTTGTCCCAGGCAACCAACATCCTGAGCACAGTATGTATGCATATTCCTCTGTTACTTCTACCTTCTCTCTTTCAGTTTCTTACATTCTTTTTGTTAAATATATAAATGTTCCTTTTACGTTCCTGCTTTTTGCCACCACATTTTTACACTGTTCCCATTTTCCAGTAAGAACCCAGCAGCTCCTCTTGGCAAAACCTAGAAGGTAGCGAAAAGAGCTACAGCGACCTGAACAGCCAGTCTCTGGATGGAATAAATTGCAGGGTGTCACACAAAAAGGAGCCAGCTATGCCCTGGAAAGAATGCCCATAGAGACCCTAGAAGAACTAGAAAGTACCTATCACCAAGAGCTATAACACTGTTACATAAAAATGCATTTAAGAACAATTCCACTCAATAATATAATATTTATGCCTGTAATTCACCCTTTAACACATTGCTGTGTCCTAATTATAGTAGAGAAGAGTCACAAATAAACAAAGACATGTTGAAACAAAACACGCTCCTGTCTGCCAGTGTCACTGGAAATGGATTCTAGCACACTTATTATTATGCAGTAGCAAGGTGGCTGCTAGGCTATTGGCATTACGTGCATAAACACATGACATATGCTGCCCAGGTTTTCATAAAGTAATGAAGCAGTATTAAAAAGCAACACCACTAGACCAAAAATCAGCCTCCTAACCACATATACACACAGGTACAGCAGGAGGGCAGCATCTGGGGGATAGCTTAAAGGCACAGAATTTAGGTGCTGGGGTTACTTAAGAAATGACTGTGCCACCTCAAACCAAGGGTCTATCAGCCTAGTACTATGCCTCAGGCGGCTGGCAGCGAGACTGCCTAGGGAAACTAAAGACTGTAAGATCATAAAATGATACTTCCCTTAACACTTTCCCCAGCCGCCAGCAGCCTATGGTTCACGGATTTACTTAGCCAAATACAACTTCTTCTTTTATAAGCCTTGAAGGATTTTGCTCAACTGCTTTTGAACCCCTGCAAAATTTCAGCAACACAATGCTCTGTGACAAATTCCGCAGCATTCATATAACTTGGGTGAATAAATACTTCATTTTGTTTGTTTTGAAGATGGATTGCCAACTTCAAACCAGCTACTCAGTTGTCAGTGAAATGAGTGGTAATAGCAAGAGATGAGTAAGTTTCATGCATGATGAGAATACTAATATACTCCACTGTTTACAAACAGGACTAAGTTTTTGTTTGTGTGGATGAAAAAGGAGAACAAGAGACAGCCCAAACCATTTAAGGTTTTGATATTGATCTGGAATGCCACACGATTTGGAGCATGAGCAATTCAGAGAAGGTACTTGATTCTCACCCTGCTATATACCAGGTAATTCCTAGTATCAGCAAACTCTCGACAAACTTTTGAGTCTTGTTGCTCAGTCTCCAGAAAATTGCTAACCCTTCTTTGCCTACTCCTGCAAACACCTCCTCTGGTATTTTTTTTTATGAAGGCAAATACCATAGAATCGCAGCACAGCTTGGGTTGGAAGGGACTTTAAAGACCATCTAGTTCCAGCCCCTCTGCCATGGGGGTTGCTCAAAGCCCCATCCAACCTGGCCTTGAACACCTCCAGGGATGGGGCATCCACCGCTTCTCTGGGCAACCTGTGCCAGTGTCTCACCACCCTCACAGCGAAGAATTTCTTCCTGACATCTAATCTCAACCTAGTCTCTTCTAGTTTAATACTGTCGCCCCTTGTCCTGTCACTACAGGCCCTGGTCTGAAGTCTCTCTCCATCACGCAGGCGGGAAGACGATCCCCCACAGAAAAGAAGCCGAGGCACCACCCAACTTTCAAACTTTGGGCTCGAGACGTAACTTTTGGGTTACTTTCAGGACAATCCCCGAAAGCACAGGCCATCTGGTGCAACCAGCCTTGCCACGGCTTCCAATGGCCGGCAGCCGGCCGTGAGGGGAGGCCCCGCACCACCCTAACGTAAGGGGGCTATACATCCGGGGGGGGGGGGGGACACGACACAGCCAGAGGGGCCGTAAGCAGGGGGAGGGGGTTACCTCCTGTTGTCCAGCCTCCAGGGAAGGGCAACTACGGCACGGCGGCAGGCGGGGGACCAGGCGCTGCCCAGCAGGCCCGGCCTGCCCCGGAGGTCGGCCAGGGGGGTGGCCAGGCCGGCTGAGGGGGGCCCAGGGTCGGCTGCGGGTGCGCTGGAAGGAGAGGGGTGGCGGGACACGGAGCCGTGCCCCAGTCCGGGCCCGGCGCCGCGGACTGCCTCCCTGCCCCGGCGCGGGGGGCGGGGGGGGGGGGCAACCCCCCCGCCCGTCCCTCGGCCGCCTAGCTCCTCACCCAAGCGCTTGTTTTCGCGAAACACAGAATTAATCGAGCCCGTGAGCTCGGGGGCAGAGCGTGCAGGAAAGGACGGAGAGGACAGACCGGCGCGGTTTTTTTTGGTGTCCCGTTGCCGCCCGCTCCCGTCCCCGCCCCCGCTGGCGAAGGCGGGAAAAGGGGAGGCTGAGGCGGCGGCGGGGCCCGCCCGCCGTCCCGCCTGGGCGGCAGGGAGGTGGCAGCGGGCCCCTCGTGTGGGACGAGGAGGGGTCTGGGCTTGTGGAGGTCCCCGGGGGAAAGGGTTTGCCGGCGCACGGTTACCTCAGGGAGCTGGTTGTGCGGGGAGGCCCGTGAGCAGCCAGCGTCTCGGTGAGGCTCGGCATCGCTTTCAGGTGCTGTGGAGACGTTGTAAACCGTCGCATTCCTCCCGCATTTATCGGCAATAAAAGACGGGAAAATTGAGTTTGAGAAATCATATATGAAAAAAGGAGGCTGACAAAAACTCGTGCTTGCTGCGGGACGTGTGGAGTCCCTGCAGTGAAGCTCTCCCATCTCCCCCTGTGTAGTTCCCTGCCATCCGCCGGTGGTTTTCAGAAAAGAAAGTTAAAGGCAAGGCTGCGTGCCACATTTTCGGTTAATATCAAGGTTCTGAAACTTTTAATCGCATAAGTTGAGCCTCCCGACCTATATTTTTGCCCCAAGCATTTTTACTTCCGGAGATTTTACTACCTACAACTTAAGTGGAGGTTGGTAAATCACAAGCACTTAGATGGTGACAGAACTTAGTGTATGTAGTTACCCTGCTGCAGCATGCAAGTGTGAAATACTGGATACTAATGGAGATTTTGCAACTACCTTTGAAAATTAGGAATTGACCTATGGCAGAGTATTTGGGAGAGAAGCATGGAGACAACTGTAACAGGACAATAAATAAAATTTTCTAATGAAGTGTTTGACGGTGATCTTTGTTATTACTAATACCAAAATCTTTATTTGGCACAAACGCAGCATATTTGAGTGTAATTCTTTCTACTTAAGTTAATTTCAAAATGGGTTGAAAATACTGTGCAGCATATAGGTGATGACCAGTAACTTCAAGGTCAGATTTTTTAATGAATTCACATGTAAATTGAGTATTTATATACACTGTTGGGTTTGTTGTTTTTTTTAAAATTTATTGCAATGTTACTTTCTCTCAACTGGGAAAATCAACTCACTTCAAAGTATAATAAAGTGTGAAATTCCTGGTTTCCTTGTAGATGGCCGAATCAGAACCTCAGGAAGGAAACTATGATAACATGGTAAAGATGGTGGAGGACCCGAATAGGGACTTAGAAAAACTTCTGGAGGAAATGGAAAAACTAACAGGTACAGGTGTATTAAGAATTATACGGATTTGTTTACTAGAGTGAAGACATTGAAGATTTACTATTTATATTTATTGCTGTAAAATTCTGTGTGAAAGAAATATAAGTGGAAACTATCACCATCAACTAATGCCCTTGTGTTCTTTATTGGGAGAAAGCGTGCAAATACTGAAAATTAATAGGTGATGCATGCTGAGTGGTGGTTGAAAACAGAAATAATACTAAGGTATTTAATGTACAATTACTGAAACATAGTATGTAAAATGAGATTTAATTCTGAAAAATGGTGGGATACATAGTATCTCTCAGGTCGGTGCATGATGTGTTTAATTCCTCAGCTAGAATAAAGACTCCTCTGCAAATTTAATCTTAGTCTTGTATGTATGGAGAGGACCACATATTCCTCTCTGTGTTCTGCAATAATTCTATCAGAAACTGTGCAACTAACAAGGCTAGATGGAAACTGTTCATTGAACTATTTGTAATTAAACACAATTTATGAGTGCCATTGAGAAAACTACAGTCAATTTATGGTAAAACAAAAGGGAAAGTATGAAATAAGTGCTAAAACTATTTGCTCTGCTTTATTAGATACTTGTTATTTCAAAATCAATTTAATTATTTAGGTTGTTCTTAAAACCTTTCATCTCTATGCTGCAGCCTCCTTAATCTTACCATTCCTCGCCTAACACAAGCCTCCTGACTGCAACTGGTCTGGAGAGTGGATTCTTTGGTTCATTTATTTTAAAACAGTCTGTTGAACCTTTCTTTTTGATTACCTGTTTTGTTATAATTTTTAGGTAAAGTGTCTGTCTCCCTTTTGTAATTTACACCAGTATACTTCCATTCTGAAGTATTTTGAGACATTTATAAAGAAGTAATACTGAACAGTCTTTTATTTCAGTATTACTGTGGGCAGTTTCCACTTTATTTTACAGCAAGCTTTCTCTGACATAAGATCTGAACTGATAATACTTCATGTCTTTTATTCGTTTATTGAATCAGCCATTGCTTTTATTTAGCCAAAATTCCTGGCTTAGTAGTATCTGTTGGGTTTGTAGTGCAGGCAGCCTGGATGGCATATGACATGGTAGTTATACGTACCAACCCAGACCTGGCCAACTCCATGAGGCGTTTGGAAGATGCCTTCCTGAGTTGCAAAGAAGAGATGGAGAAGAAATGGCAAGAGGTGCTAATGGAATCTAAAGGTGAAGAGCAAAAAAAGGAATAAATTGAATTCAGTCGTGCTGGCAGAACTCCATCCCTTGGAAAATCACTCCAGTCTTTTTGTTTTCCAGCCATGGAGGTTTCACAGACACCGTGGAAAATGGATTGGCTTTCATCTTGCTAAGAACTACTTACGTATATACATCTGTGGAAGTATTGTAATGAGATTACACAGATATATATATTTATATTGTTGAAGGTAAAAGTAACAATGTGTCTCTTTTTATTATGCTTATCAGTAATCCTTGTAGTGTGTATGCATACACAATTTACATGCCTTCCTGGAAAATCATATTCACTTTGTTGTCAATATACGTGGAATTCTTTGACACCTAAACAACTGGGGAGGCGGGGTGGGGGGGTGCAGTGGACCATCGCAGTGGTATTGCACCAGCAGATGCCTTTCAAGGAAAACTGAAGAATTACTTTTGTTCCAAATGAAAAACAGGTGAAATTCTAGATTTGCAGATACTTGAGTTAGTTTGACGTGGGATTGCCAGCTACGTGTTCAGTTACAGAATTTTACTATTCAGATAGCTCATCTGTAGTTGTTTCATTTTGTTTCCTTGGCTTTTTAACCATTTCTTGGGACTACTTTTCCCAGATTGTTCTTCTCAAACCCTCTGAAGGTAGCATGTCTCATTTAAGAAAAAAATGTTTACCATTATAGACTGCACTGTGTGTGGTGTAGTCTGTGGAGGTGCTGCAGAAACCAAATTAACCATGTTATAAAACATGCTTTTCTCCCTATGTTCCTACTGTGCAATATTAAAAAAGGCAGAAAAAAACCCCAAACCTTTTCTTTTGTAGTCAAGCTGTGGATTAAGAGCGCCACCTTGTGGCTTGCGGTTAATGCATAAATGAGTATTTTATCCAAGATGGAAGTCGGTGCAAGTTTTGAGAAGGATCTTCCCCTTCTTTAAAATCAGTTTCTTTTAACATCTCCATCTCCTTTGAAGAGGCATTTAATCATTTAAATCACATCTAAATGATCTGCCAAAAGTTTGCTAATTTTTAGACTATGTATTCTCTTGAGACTTGAGTTGATGCCAATTCACAGACAGAATGTTTATTTGAACTCTACTCTTGACTTTCCAGTGGGTAGGTCTTCATTCCAGCCAAGGTAGGGAAAAATGGCAGAGCAGCATGAGGAAACTTAGACTTTGCTTAATCTCTGGAGGATTTTTAATGGCATGTTGTCTGTCATTTGGTACCTTTGACTACATTGTCTTCACTCTTCAATTCTGTATTAAAAATTGAATTCTTTGAAGAGGCGCTGTCTTCAACAGCTTGTGTAGGAATGTACTGAATTTTGTGTGACCTTTTGGCCATGAAGTGCTAAGTATAGATTGACTGCAGATTTTCCAGAAAGCTCAGTTTTCATTGAGACATTTAAACCAAGTGGCCAGTGTTAAAAAAAAAAAAAAGATTTTTTTGAATCCAGGAGTCCCACTAAGAATAGAGAATACTGCTCAAAACCAACACTTCTAAAAAATACATCTTTTAATTAACTAAATGTGGCATTCAGTGAAGTTGTATCTTTTATGTAAAGTTGAATCCTGTTTCCTGTGATTGGAAGGCTACAGTAAGTGAGTCTGTCAGAATACTGTTTCTCCAGAGCAAAAGGCTACGATCAGAAAGCATAGCTGGAAGGAGAGGAGGCATCTGGTAACATTTTTTTTCAGTCCTCATCCCACTTTACAACTTTTCCTTTCTGAATTTTGGAAAAATGGGGGGCGCTGCTGTATAACCACAGAGGCAGAAGGCATTACAGCACCACCAACAGAGGGCTGTAAGAGCACCTTAATTTTCTCCTCACCAAAAAGCAGACAAACTGCAGCTAGGCTGTGCTAACCTTCAGGCACCAATTTAGTCTCAAGGACAGGTGCTTACACTGAGGTACCAGGTCACCCCGCTGTGAAGGAACAGAACAATTTCACAGGAGAGGTGTTGGGGATACCTGTGAGCATCTGCTGTCTCTGCCACCCTTTTTCTTGCTCCGGACAGTTCTCACGCATGTGACCATGAACACCTAACGGTGACGAGCAGCAGGGATGGAAGTTGGGAAGAGAGAACCGAAGGTTGTGGCTGGGAGCACAGCATGGACTCTGCCTGGGGAGTCTGGCTGGCTGAGTAGGCTGGATCTGCCCCTTTCTCCCCAAGATTTTTCTTCCCAGCTGCATGATGATAACTGGAGGAGAGTTAGGGATATACACCAGTGCAGGAACAGTGCATATTCCTTGAAAAACTACACAGCAAGATGATTATACTTTTCTTTTACTACTAAAATAATTTGTGTTTATTTTAGGTTGGTTTTTTTCTTTGTTTTTTTACATTGAGAATCTGCTTGTGGGGATTGTGAGGTTTGTTTCATCCATCTCACCATCTACCACATTTCAGCCCAGCTAGATGCTTTAGGCTTGCAGCAGAAACCAGATAGCCCACATTGAAAGACCTTGATTTCCACAGCATACAAATCTTCAGTAAAGTGTGGAGCAACAGCCCCATCTAGTGCTCACAGCACTTAAAACTAACAGTACTCCGGATTGCTGGGTTGACATCTCTTAATCATCCATCACCAAAGATTTCCGTAATGAAAAGCGTCAGCAACAGTTTAGCTTTACGTTCGCTCTCGGTGAGCTCCACTTGTGTGACCTGAGGCTGTACAGCAGTTACTCACAGGCGGTCCCTGTACTGTATTTAAAGCAAAGCATGCTTCTGCAAAACAGCTACAGAAGCAAGAGAAGTTGGCACCAGTGCATTGCCCATCTGTATGCCCAAATACAGCAGTAAGGAATTCTGTTTCCTTAGTTATTCATTCCCTAGCCTCTATTAAGTAACACTTAATAAGCATGTCACAGTTTTTGGTTTTTTGTTTTTGGGTTGTTTTTTTTTTCCCTTTCCTGTTATGCAGACACCTGGACAGGTACTGGAATCTGTGTTCACCGTGGTTCATTTTGCATGAAGACAGGCCAAGTCTTATTTCCACAGCTGGATATCAGCTTTATTCAAGAAGCAAAGAGGTTACAGACTCAACCCTTAAAAACCTATTAAGGGTAGTAGATGCTCTCATGTTTAACACCGCAACGCTTTCACTGTCCCTGTCACAACAAGATTTACTGATCTTAATTATGTAGTTAACATGTCGGCGAGAGTTGGATGCCTAAGAGCAAACTATCCAAGAGCCATCAGAGCCATACATGCTCTGGTCCAAACAGTCTGCAACAGCATAGCTCAAAGCACATTCCTCTTTTGAACATAAACTGCTGTCTTTCCTATAGACCAGAGGTGTGCAAGGTGTCCTGCGGCCCCTTTTTGTCTAGCAGCTCAGGTGCTACTGCACTCAGAGCTGCCTGCATTCTCAACACTGTTTAGAGTTTCCATTAACAGTTTCTTACCAGGAAACAGGTGAGACTTGGCTAAAAGGCCAATATGCAGCCTCCCAGGAAATTCTGACAGTTGAAACTGTGCCCTTCTCTCTAGTGTAAAACAACTGAGAAGGGGCTGTGGACATCTCACATATCCACTTCAACATCTCGATCCTTGTCAGAACGTGGCCTAGAGCTCTGTTTGGAACATTTATTTAATTTAGTACTAGTGCCTTGCAGTTCTTGATTATTATAGCCCCAACTCAGGTTCTCTCAGAAAGGCTCAGAAGGAGAACCTGTACTAGCTGTTTTACGTGTTGGCATGAATTGTTTCAAAATTTCAGTCCAGATCCTTGCAGCAATTTTTCCTCAAATGCGTATGGAGATATTGCTGTATCTCTAACAGCCCTATTTACACATACTAGTATTAATGTTCTTTTTGCTGGCATTCTTAGAGAAGCAATGAGATTATTGAGAACAAAGGGGGTAAACAACATTCCTTCCAAGCCAGTCATCTCCTCCAGAGCAAGGACTGTATCACCTAGGCACTATTAGCATGAAAGTGGCAACACCTTTTCTGTGTACGTTCTGTTAATACTGATTTCTTTTTTATAGCGCTGTCTCCTCCCTGCTTCTGCACCACTGTAAAATGCATTTGCATTTTCACAACAAAACCCTATTATGGCATTTTCTTATTTTTCTGTTTCTGATAAACTATTCTCTACTTGCCTGGTTTTCTATAGGTGCTCTGGGTTTGGATCACTGGAATACACACATAGGCAGTAAGATTACAAGGTTTTGAGGTGACATGTCATTTTACACATGGATTGAGTTCTGCTGGTAACTAGAAAACACTCTATGGCTCCTCAGAAAGTCAAAGAGCGAATAAAGAGGACACATGGCATCTTCCCATTTATAGAAAGCCAGACTAAATAAAGGCATGTGGAGATGCTAGTTAGAGCAGGTTAGTTTAGCGATTATTTAAGCTCTCACGCCACATTTGGGATACCATCCTGAGGTTGTGAAATTGCTAGGATTTTACATGCAGCTTGTTATGTACATCAGCACTACACTACACAATATTTTAAAGGAAGAAGGACAAATTTAGAGGCCATTAAAAACTGTTAACAGCACTCTCCAAGTCACAGACAAAAATGTGAGTATTGTGTAACATAAGTGAAAATAATTGGCTAGACCAACACACTGAGCAGTAACCACAGAACACAGACCTTCTGAGCCTCTGGAATCAAAACCAGACTCTTACAGGTACACTGTTCAAACCACATTTGGACTCTTACCACCTAACTGATGTTACCTCGTATGTTAAAACAAGCAGAAGTTTGACTTTAACTTGAGGTGCAGCTAAAGCTGAGTTGTAGGCTGACACTAACCACTTATCTGAGCTAAGACTGTGTGGATCTTCACATATTTAACCCACACTGAATTTCTTCAGAGCAGATCTCTTTTTGTACTACAGACACACACTTTATGGCCAATCATCCTTAGAATTCGTGACTAACTCTAAGGACCCTATGTGGTCCTACGAAAGTCACAATTTACAAATCAAAACTCCAGACTGATAGCCAAGCATTGAAGAGTGATGCATTTTGACAATACTCAGGAGATTATGATGAAGCTCAGAACTCAGCGACAACTTTCCGTAGGTCTTTCCTATCACATTTTAAAACATTAAGATATTAGAAGTACTTATTTATCTCAGCAGCTGGTGGTACTAAGTCGTCGGGATCAATTTTCTGCTCAGTGCATCATTGTCTAACTCTTAACACTCAAAATCAAATCACAGCTCCATTGCCCCGCTGTTGCCAACAGCACAAAATGGAAGAGTTCAAGCTGCCACTTGTTTGACACGGCCTCCAAAGCTTTCTCACCTCCGTTACACTTGACTAAGGGTCCCATGGCCACTTGGCTCGTGCCACTGTTTTTCCCCCCAAGTATGTCAGAATATCTCAGAGCATACACTTTCTTTCTGCAGGACAGTGATGCTGAAGGCTAGCTGGTTCTCCAAAAAGCCAAACCCGCAGAAAGGATAATGATGTTCAAGGCCATGGCTTTGAACTCAGGATCTACAGACTTTCTAAAAGCCACAACAAATAACTGAGTGTCAGACTTGCATGGTTTTCCAAGTCATCGGAAGTTTCCATGGATCTAGAAGTAGAGGAGTTTGAAAACCACTGTTCCAGAGTTATTAGGGTCATTACAACTCTTGCTATCCAGATCACATCCAAGTTCATTCTAGTATTCCATGGGGGAGTCTCAAGCATGTGCCCCTGGCACGAAATAAGTATGCACATAGCTTGCCCCAAGGACTGTGAAATCCAGTTCTACGTAGCACAGACTTTATTTCCCAAGTTTTTCCAACTGCAGCAGGAAGTCTGTTTCACTTCCAAGGCATTTGTTGCACCTGCATACAGTCCTCCCATGGAAGCAGGTGGGAAGGGCTGCACATGGATATAATACTGTTCAATGCAGAAGTTTACAGGATATGTATTTCTCTGAATCAGTGAGTATCTTGTCATTGCAAGACTATTATGTTTAAAACAGCGCGCAAAGGCCTACAGAACTTTCTTCTCCCCTTCTTTTTCCTCCTCAAAAGATCACAAGCCACAGGGAATATTTTTGTGGCTAAGTTACAGTAGACAGCAGCCTTCACAAGCAAAAAGCCTGGTTACAGTCAGACAGCCAGAGTATTATGAAAACACTGTAAAATGATTACACTATAAAAGTGTAATCCACCCCAAGTGTAAGCCACTTTAAGTGCCCATGAAAGGGAAGAACACTGGAATGAGAGAATGAACATAGCACAAAAACAATAGCTCCAAGTAGGTATAAAAGCATGTTAGCTACTCTGTAAATTCAAAATCCTTGTAGCTAAGTCTTTAAAAAACCCAAAAGACCACAAACTGAGCACTGATCTGAAGTTCTGCTTGAGGCAGATAACCTATAGCCTTATTTTCAGGTACACAAGCACCACAGCTGCCAAGAAAACTGACCCTCATTATTGAGCACCAGTTTTATATTTCTTCAGCCAAAGTTCAGCTAACAAGAGAACAAGTGGCCCAGTAAGGGAACAATTTATGCCCAGCTCAAGACATCTAAAATGTAATTTCAGTACGTACTTTACACTTGCTAGAGTTGAGCCTATATTTTCAGAGCCAGGAATTCAGGGGTGAAGGGGGGTTATGTCAGTCACGAGCTTCTGTTTTATGCAAAGATTCTTCTTATCGCAAAGGTAGGGCTGAAATAACAGAAACAGAGCTAGACCCTAGGACACTACTTGCCTCTCTCCCTCAATTTCTCCTTTCATAAAATAAGAATAGCTAGTTAGGTACTTTTGTTAAACCGATTCAATCTGACCTACATTTTTGCAGAGATTAAGAGAACTCCATTTGGCCTGTCAAATCTTACTATAAGAAAAAACCACTTACTTTTGAACAACTGAAGGCAGTTCAAGTAGTTTTTATGACAAATTCTGCAGTAATGTTTCAGTATTTATGAATACCTTACGTCTGTTTATTCTACAATGAAACTGCCAACCTCTCCCAAATCTGCCTGAACAAAACTGAAGCCTACTAGGGATTATCCTGCTTAAGAATTTCTAAAACATCTTACTTACGTTTTCCTCACCTTATTAAATTTTATTGTGTGTCAAAACAGCCACGTTCTTCATCTTGCAAGGAAAGACATTAAAATACCACTGTGTCCATCTTGACATCTTTCCCAGTCTACAGCTTACCAGATTCGGTGCAGAAACTCAGTCTCACAGCAATCCTTGTACCAATGTATTTTCAGGACTGCTAGATAAGTGATCCAGTGCTGCAATGGCAGGGTACGCTACATGAACTTGTACTCAAGGGAGTCAGAAGCATTCTCCTTCTTGAACCAAGCCTGTAGCTTTCACTTCACACCTCATTAAAAGTTGCTAATTCACTGCAAAAGCAAGCAGGAAATTCCCAGTGCAGTCAGCTGTGGGCAGTGCAACTCATGCATCACTAAACTTTCCCCTACCCACCCCAACCAAAGGCAACAGGGTACAAGGACCATTCCTCACCTTCCCAGAAGCTGGAAGCAAAGTGCTTTGGAACACAATTACTCCCTACGCTCCCCCTACTTCTCACTTTCTCATGTTACTCCTCAGGAAATGTGTCTCCAGAAAGCCTCATGTAATTTTTTAATTATTAATAGTGCACAAGAAAAGGGAAACTAGATGAGACAAGGACAGAAAGTACCTGTCAAGAATCTCTCTACTCCCATTTAGTCCTACATGTGTACAGTTGCTCCAGACAAAGGGGTTTTACATGAAGTGTTACTCAGTAAAGGCTGGGTAAAGATTGCATAGCTAAGAACAGAAAGAGGTGTTTTAAGGAAACCAATACACTAAGGTGTGGATAACAGCAAATGCAAGACAGGAACGTGAGAAACGTTGGACTAGAGGATGAAGGATGCAAGATAGCTGAAGAAACACACCCATATTCAACAGCTGGAAGCAGACTGATAACACTTGCAAGACATCCAAGTTTTTGGGAGGAACATTAGAAAAAACACACACATTAGTAACACAGCTAAGTATCTCACTCATTAACACAAAACAGCACAGGTACAGAGATTTTACTGGTTTCAAATAAGGAAAAGTGGAGAGGCTAATAAAACATACTGCCATTGTTTGGAACAGAAACTTGAGTAAAGTGGCAGTTACTAAGTCCACTTTGTCTTTTTGAGCAGAGGAGTCTCAAAGCTTGCGTTCTACTGTTTACAGAACACAAAAGCCTAGCAAAACAGATGGGGAAAACAATATCCCAGTAACCCACCCCAAATCCCCCAAACTCCTGCCACAAGATGGTAACAGAAAAACCCAACCCTTAACACCATTTGAGCCAGAAGAGCAGAGAGGACAGTGTAGATTATAGCTCTGTTGTACAGTTTCTTTGAAGTTCTTTTGGATTGAAGTAGATCCACCTAACCTAGCCATGTCCCTGCACATGTATCATCCAGCACAGTTTTAGACAACATACATCAACACATACTAAAGAGGCAGCTCTCATTTTCACATATCAATGCTGAAGCAGCTAGATTAAAATAATGAATTATTTTTAAAAGTAAACATGAACAAATGTACTAAACCAGATTTTTTTTGGTAGTTGAAATCACTTTTATTTGCGAGGAACGTCACCCATGCTGCACAGTTTCAAATAGATCTTACCAAGGAAAGCGGAAGTTTCTCCTCCCCGTGTCCTGCAGTGAACAGGACTGGCACAGAAAAAAAAAAAAATAATAATCACACCTGGGAGGTTTAGCACCAGCATCCAATAAAAAAAAGCATTTGATTTCAATTTCAGTTCTTTGGTTGGGTTTTTTTCCCTTTTCAGTTTGATACCAAAAGAAAAATTGAAAAATTCAATACTAGCGAAACAGTGAAATTCTAAAAAAAAAAAACAAAAACAAAAAAAAACAAAACAAAAAACCCCACAGTTGCTGTTGAAACTGGGGAGGTTGCTCTTTCTGAATCTCGCTCTCTTTCTCTCTTCATGCGTCTATCTTGCAGGCGTTCCCTGGATCTCAGCTGCTGGTAAATTTTTTTTTTTCTTTTAAGTTCCGATGTTTCAAAAATCTTTACTTTCGTCATCACTGTTGACAATTTATTGCTTGTGTGTTTCTTTGGTGTTACTTTTGAGTTGTATTTTAGGACACCTGCAGAAAAGTCAAATTGAAAAAAATTGCAGTTTAAGTTTCACTTCCCTGTTGAAGAGGTGAGATGTCAGGTGGAGAAGGAGTTATCATAATAACAGACAGGATAAGCATGGCTGGCTTATCCCGTCCGTAAGCTTAGAGTACAGTATCTCCCTAAAGCAAAACATTACTAACTCATCAGCAGATGCTATTGCTATATAGACCAGATAGATCAGGATTATAAAGCAAAGTTTACTTTGTGACAAACACAGATACAGAGGCAGAGGAGAGAAAGAAAAGCAGCAGACTGTTCTTGGTTTGCCTATACAGCACACTCAGAAGTTATCACAAATATCTAGCCATACATAAGGGAACATAGCCAGAGTCCAAGTCCTAGAAGGATACACAATGCTGCTTCAGCTGGAGAACAGGAACTATCTATATTCCTTACCTGAGGGATCGTAAAGGTGCCTGGGGAGCCGGACATTACTCAGCACCACTCTGCTCGGTCACTGGAGCAGGATTTTCAGCAGGTGTTTCAGTCACCTTTGTCTGAGACACAATAAACCTTTATTATAGGCAATGACTGACCTCTAGACCCTTCCTCTGTTCAGTAGTAGGGCCAGCATAACCCAGGTTTTAAAGTAATCAAGGAAGATGAATCCTCAGAAAATATTAACTATAGGCAATACACTAAAGTTTAAGTATTACACAGCAGATTCTGTCAGGGGACCACCTCAAGCAGACATAGGATGAGAAAGTCTTTCCTCAAAGGTAAAAATCTGTGTTTGCAAACAGTTCCCTGAAATAATCTGGCTCAAGAAGTCCAGGAAATGGACACAACTATTTCTCGCCACTTCAAAAATATTCGTTACAGTCTGACCCCAATTAAGAACTATCCAGAAGCAATCCCTATCCCACTGCTGGTTCCATTTAAGAGAAGCTGCTCATTCTCAAAGAAGGTCATAAGGAACTGGCAATGAAACCAGCTACCTTCAAGCATGAGCACTCTGGACTTAGCCATCAGACTCCTCCAGCACACCAACAATACACTTGTCAAAACTCCCACAGGACAGAAGGTCTTGAGCATTCACCCCATCAAAACTCAGCCTCTGCCACATTTTGCTAGGGGCATGCTTACCTCTTTCCCATCCTGAGCTGGAGCATTGGGTGGACGAGGTCGACGCCGGTAGTTGTATGGGCGCCTATACCCACGGCGAAGTGGCTGCTGACTCATAGCATTGGCCTCATGATGGTTCTCTTTGTTTTCAGCCTCTCCAGCCACGGGGGCAGGGCGTGGACGCGGGGGCCCTCTGAAGAGGGGCAGAAATAGGTGTTACATATGAGAGGAGCCCGAGAAGGTTAAACTACCATAGTTTTAGTCCAGCAAAAACCTCTCTAACCAAATACCATCTTTAACAATTTTGAATGCTAGCAAACCATCCCTCTGGAATTTGGCTGGCATATAGTTGGAAGGGAAAGACAAGCAACCTGGGTGTCTCTTCACTGCTGGGCTACGTCAGCATATTCTACTGTCTATCCTACAATAAAGATGCAGTTAGCCCATTTCAGTTGCTGGCTAGGAGAATAAATAAGCCAGCAGAATCAGCCTGTGTGGCCACTACTAAGTTAGCCTTGGCATAGCTATACACCAGCCCAGTCCTATTCACAATTAATGGTGCAATCCCTGGGAATCTCAATTCCACCTGTAAACCATTCCTGGATCCTTGCTCTTTGCCTTATGCTGCCCCTCTCAACCACAAAAAGCAGCATAGTGTGTATCTCAGGCAAGTTGGCCCTCGTTAACACTAAGCTATCAAGTCCATGTTCCTGAAGTATGCAAGAACATTTCCTCCCATTTCCAGTATAAACAAGGTATGTTTATAAACCATCAAAACACAGCTGAAAGTGATGACGAAGTCACTGCCTACTATCCAGTTCCCATTAGCTGACTTGACTAATCCACAGCTATCTAGTCCCAAAAGCCAATGTAGCTTTTCCAAAGGAATTTAAAGCACTAGTGTCACTGGACTTAGTGCATGTAAATGCAAGTAATACCTCCCTGTTAACTCAAATACAAGCATTCTGCACTCATATATCATACTTCTTATAGGAAAAAAAATGCATCAGAACTGCATAAATTCCCGTTAGCCATGGACAAATTATCCAGCTTGTGATTTACCCACAACACATGCAAAAGCTCAGGTGCCCCATTCTACTTGATGTGGTGCTATTCCTGACTGCCCAATGCTAATGAAGACTTTCAGGAACAAAATCTATTCTGCTCAGATCCCTACAAGCAGCAGCAGCCTACCCCATTTCCCACAATCCCACATAAGAGAGCCAACTTTAACAGAAATGTTCACAGATAGAAAAGCTCAGAGTAGAGGTTCTAGACCCAGCATCCAGAAGGATGGATCCATTTTGCGTGGAACAGGTAGTCATTACAATTAAGGACAATCTTGTATTTCCTATGAAATTCAGCTTCTTGTTGCTCTTGTACTGTTATTTACCTCTTACTGTTGGTTTTTGAACAAATGTGCATATGAAAAAATGGGGATTACATGGAACTTGACCTCTGAAGCTAGTTGATAGGATGACAAAGACAAGATGAAGAGGACCAAGTGAGTGAATGGCAGACTAATACAAATCAGCTCCTTGAGAGCAGAATTATAGAATGGTTTGGGTTGGAAAGGACCTTTAAAGGTCATCTAGTCCAACCCCCCTGCAATGAGCAGGGACATCTTCAACTAGACCAGGTTGCTCAAAGCCCCATCCAGCCTGGCCTTAAATGTTTCCAGGGATGGGGCATCTACCACCTCTCTGGGCAAGCTGTTCCAGTGTTTCACCACCCTCACTGTAAAACATTTCTTCCTTATATCTAGTCTGAATCTGCCCTCTTTTAGTTTAAAACCATTAACCCTTGTCCTATTGCTACAGGCCCTACTAAAAAGTTTGTCCCCATATTTCTTATAAGCCCCCTTTAAGTACTGAAAGTCTCTCTGCTGAGACCTCCCTGGAGCACTGCACCCAGCTGTAGGGTCCTCAGCACAGACCTGTTGGAGGGGGTCCAGAGGAGGGCCACAAAAATGATCAGAGGGCTGGAACACCCTCTCCTATGAGGAAAGGCTGAGAGAGTTGGGGTTGTTCAGCCTGGAGAACAGAAGGCTCCAGGGGGACCTTATAGCAGCCTTTCAGTACTTAAAGGGGGCTTATAAGAAAGATGGGGACAAACTTTTTAGTAGGGCCTGTAGCAATAGGACAAGGGTTAATGGTTTTAAACTAAAAGAGGGCAGATTCAGACTAGATGCAAGGAAGAAATGTTTTACAGTGAGGGTGGTGAAACACTGGAACAGGTTGCCCTGTGCTCACAGGGGCAGAATCCCCTCCCTTGACCTGCTGGTCATATTTCTTTTGATGCAGCCCAGGATATGGTTGACCTCCTGGGCTGCAAGCACACATTGCTGGCTCATGTCCAGCTTTTCATCCACCAGTACCCCCAAGTCCTTCTCCACAGAGCTACTCTCAATCAATTCATCCCCCACCCTGCACTGGTACTGGTGATTGGCCTGACCCAGGTGCAGGACCTTGCACTTGGCCTTGTTGATCCTCATGAAGTTCACACAGGCCCACCTCCCCAGGTCCCTCTGGATGGCATCCCATCCCTCAGACATGTCAACCACACTGCTCAGCTTTGTGTCATCTGCAGACTTGCTGCGGGTGCACTCGATCCCACTGTCTATGTCATTGATGAAGATATTAAACAGTACTGGTCCCAGTACAGAATTGTTAGGGACACCATTCATCACTGATCTCCACGTGGACATTGAGCCATTAACCACTACCCTCTGGATGTGACTATCCAACCAATTCCTTATCCACTGAACAGTCCACCCATCAAATCCGTATCGCTCCAATTTAGAGAAGGATATTGTAGGGGACCGTGTCACAACACTTTATGAAGAACACCAGTGAAAGTAATCCAGTGTTTTATTTAACTTGTCACTCATTCTCCAAGATAAAACAAGTCACAAGAAGCCAAGAATCTGAATGAGCTTTTCCACTTAAAGAAATTCAGTGAAAAAAGTAAGGCAACATTTCAAAAGGTATGACAGTCAGAGGCTGACTATTTCACACTGATATTTTTAACTGCACCAAATTCCTTGGCTATGGAATTGTTTCCTCAGTGGAAGGGTGGAAGCTGGAGTGGTCATGTCAGAACTATGGCTGGAAAAATGAAGAAAACAATCCTACACTGGCCAGTTTAAAGTATGACTAACACAGATGACTCAACAACTTACTCTGCATAGCCCCCTGGAAAGCATCAGTGTTCATGTGAACTCCAAGGGATCTTTAATAAGAACCTAAGAATAGCCTACTGAGTCTTCAAGTGTCTGTTTATCCCAATTCTATGGATCCCTAGGGAAAAATAAGGACAAGGAAACCTACTTCCGAAATAGCCTCCCAACCTCCAATTGGTTTACACACTGGGGATTTCCCAAGCCAGAGAGTTTGCCTGTTTAGAGATATCACAATGGTGTTCTCTTCTAGTTATTTGACCAGTCTGCCCCAAGCTCATGCAAGCTTTTAACATGGCCAACATCCCGTGTCAAAAAGCTCCAGCAATCTGCTGTACGCATAACAACCCCAGTCAGCAACCTGAACATGAGTCAGCAGTGCACCACTGCAGCAACAAAGGCAAAATGGATCCTGGGCTGCGTCCACAGAGGCATTAGTAACAGAGAGAGATGTGACCATCCCACTCTACTCAGCACTTATCAGGCCACACCTGAGTACCGTGTCCAGTGCTGGTCCCCACAATTCAAAAAGGAGCCAGACAGACTGGATACGGTCCAAAGGAGGGCCAAGATGATCAAAGGGCTGCAGACAACTGACCTATGAGGAAAGACTGAGGGAGTTAGGTCTTTGCTCCCTGAAGAAGAGAAGGCTCATGGGGGAACTCATTACATTATTCCAGTACTTAAAGGGCAGCTACAAAGACAACAGAGGCTTTCTCTTCACAAGGAGCCACACTGAGAAGACAAGGGGCAACAGGTACAAGTTGCACCAGGACAGGTTTTGTCTTAATATAAGAAAGATTTACAGTGAGAACAAACATTTACTTGGAACAACCTCCCCAGGAATGTAGTCGAGTCCCCATCACTGAAGGTCTTCAAGATGCGATTGGACAGGGTGCTAGATCATCTCATCTAGGCTCCCCTTCCCACAAAAGTTTAGGCCAGATGGTGTTGGTATTTTTTAGGTCCCTTCCAACCTGGGCTGTCCTATGGTTTTTATGAACCTCCCTTTGTTCTTCAGCATGTCTCCCACTTCCTTCATTCAAAGGCTCCTCAGTGTATTCTTTTATCAGAAGAAAAAGCAAAAGCAATTTCATCCATCCTTTCCATGTTACTAATTATTCTGCAGACCTCTATAATCAATCTTCATTTGTCTCTTCTCCCAGCCTCAGAGTCCTCAGTCACTTCCACTCTTCACACATTTTTTCCCCTTCAATCATTTTGATGAGTTTTATCTTATTATTCTGGAAGCTCTCCAGTCTCTTTAGCACCCCCTTTCTCCAAAAGTTCTAGCAAGAGTAACTCTAATAATCCTATTTTGTTACCTTCTCCTTTAGGAGCCCTCAAGGAACCTAAAATTTAAATCTTGACCGACAGCAATACCCTCCACTAGCACAAGATACTGCAAGGTAACTATAATGCTACCTATAATCTAATGGCCTGTAAGAGGACACAACGTCAGTTTTTACTTAACAGTGGGCTTTCCTCTGTACCTACAAGTAGCACCAGTGCATAAAACCAAGCCTGCATGACACATAGGACTGAGCTGGATGCACACAAGCTACTAGTCCAGTGCTGAACTGCAAGCTATTGTCTGCAGTCCACAAGAAGAGCTATAAAGCACACCCTGCCCTTGCAGATGGTGGGCCTGGCTGTCCCAGATCAAGTGGGATTTGGATTCATTACTTGTCCAGGAAAGCATTAGAGTTCAGCTGGGAAGATGTGGACCCTGCAACTCATGTCAGTATGTTGCTCAACTATGAAAAGTAAAGGATACAAAGAATTCTTCACACTTTCTTGACCTATTCCTGACTCTGAGCAACATATACACATTAAACAAATTCTACAGTTGTTTCCTTCCTTACTCCTATGGCTCACCTTTCTCCTAGTAATTAAAATGCTTCTCACTGTCCCTACCATTTGCATACACATTAATGACAGGGAATACAGCTTCCTGCTCTTAACGAAGCCTGTATAGATCACAAAAGCATCCAAATGTAATGATGAGCAAAGGAAATAGTACAAACCTGCGATAGCGGGGACGATACGTAGGATTCCTATTGACTTGTTGATGAAGTTGTCCTCCTTCTGTGACCCCATCCTTGATTTCTCCCTCACCACCCTACAACCAAAAGAAAACAGAAGACAGAGTTAAAGTTATTTCATGGGCAGTATATTAACTATAAAGCCCAATGATCTGAACCTAAGTTCAAAAACAGTGTATCAGTACAGAAACACCAACATATCAGGTAAAAAGAAGCATCAGATACTCAAAAGACTTTAATTTGAGCAAAGTTAAGAGTAGGACAGACCAGGAGCCAATAAGGCTGCCCTTGTTCCTCACAGTAACAGACTAAGCAGCTACCTGATGATGCCTCCTCCCTGTCTGCTAAGAAAAGCAGAGAACCTGACAGTTCTCTCCGATGCATATGCAAGTGCATTTCAAGACATGACACTGCATTGCAAGAGGTAAATGTGTTATGGAGAGGCAGCCATTGACCAGGACACTTCTGAATTTGGAAAGCTAACTGAAAGACATCACACTGAAACTTGCCAGAGACCACTTCTGGCTTCATTCTACACAGAGCCCCATTCCACAGAGAATTCCCACAAAAATATAAAATTTTAAAAATAGAAAAACTGTACTACATCATGTCAAATACTCTTCTACACAGTCAACATTTTCAGCCTTTCAGAGATGCAGTGGTTCTTTCCCCTTTAGTTGTTAACTGTTAAAGCTGTATGTCAGTTTGGGTTTTTTTGTTTTGTTTTTTAAATATCAGCCATCAGTAATGTCTATTTCATAAAGTTACATTATTAGCCATTCCCACTACACCATTATTCCCTTTAAAAAGAGGGAATTTAACAAGAGATGGGCTTCTGTTTCCAGATCTTCTGGGTCTGATTCAGCAGGAAACAAAAACTATTGCTTCCTGACAGCCTTCAGTAGTCTACACTGCATTTGACAGGTCTCCTTCGAATTCCACACAGTTATTTTAACCACCACCATCATGCTTTGCTCTATTTTAACTGGCAAATCTCGGGCAACCGCATGGGCAGTGAACTTTTCCTTAGCCAAGATAACATGATGATAAGCATTTAGAAAGGCTGGAGTGTTGTAGGTTGTAACAAGAAATCTTGGGGAATTAAATGAACCTCAGTGACCAATCTGGACAATCTTCTCTTCTCACCACAGTAAAATACCCTCCAAACGCATTAATAAATTTCAAGCACTCTTTGTAGCTCTCCACATTTCCAAAAAGCACAGAGACATGGCCTAAAGGCAACTGGAATATTTCACATGCTGTACCTATACCAGCTATTCTTAACAAAACGACAGGGTCAACTGCCGAGGTGAGTGGAGAGAAACCAGAAATCAGTTAAAAACCCACAATCATAGATAACATTATCCGTTATGTTCTCTCATGTATAAAACTGATCAGGATAACTAAATATCAAAAGGAACTCCCACTGACTTAAGTAGATGGTAATAGTAGGTAGCATCTGATAGCAGTTGAGAAGTACTTGAAACACTCAGAACCCAAAAGGAAAATTACACTTCTGAGTTTACAACAGCATTATACTACTTGTATCTACTTTGAAACACCAATCTGTTTGTACCACAATGCTTTGTCCTACATAACCATACAGTTTATTAGACCTGTGATGGGTGGTCAGAAGTGTCTTGAGACAGTAAGGCAAGAAATAGCATTGCCAGTATTGTGTGTGGCATTAGCAATTCAGAGGTCTTGGGATTTGCCCTTTGTGAAGGAAGGGCCTAAAGCTGCTCCTGCTTTCACTCTCTTCCTCTCATGAGGACTGGCAAAGCACAGAAAGAGAAGAGAGCAGCAAGATGTGAAGGGCAGAGAGGATGCAAAACAAACAATCCCTGAACATGTTCCAGCATAATCACTATTTCTCTTCCCTAGGATTTCTGAGCAAGCACACGTGGAATCAGTGCTCAGTTCTAGGGCTGCAATGATGGAACATGAAGGCCTAGCAGGTCTTGTCTGAGGAACAATGTGCCAGAAGCTAACAAAGCATCAACCAACCTAACTGTAGGGTGGGGCACACAACAATATTTTTCATCAGCCAAAGCTCTCCTCTCACATTTGACAATCAGCATCACATCCACAGCTCTTTAAAAGGCAGTATTAAATTTCTACATGTTTTTAATGGCACAGCCCAAGTCCACTCCTCCCTACAGAGGCCTGCACTGGAATCTCAGATAAAAGACTCCGTGTCCTGTAGTGACGGAAAGAACAACTACACCTTATGAAGCATTAATCAAAAGCAACACAAACATTTTCCTATTCATCTTGAACTGAATGTTGCTATGTCAGTATTTTAAATGGGTTTGGCTTAAACAATCAGTTGAAAACAAGAGTAGCAAAGCAACTGAACTGCTTAGCCCAGAAGTCTTGATAATTTCCTACATCTTCTATAGTATCACAAAAATTCAATTAACACATTACATTAGTATCACCATTAGTTGACCTAGGTCTATTGGCCAGAAGTGAAGTATGGCTCCAGAATAAAGCAATTATGCTGTCAGAAGTCACTGAAACAGATGCAATTTGACCAGAAAACAGAACCTGAGCTTTGAGGTCCTGTTTTACTATACTGATAGGAAGATTACATTCCTTTGTTAGGAAAGCTTTGTTTGTACTCTTAAAAGCACCACACCATGTCTAGCACACACACGATCCTGTTCATTCAATCTCCTCCACAGGTATCTTCCAACTCAGTGTAATACCTTCTAACAAAACATTAGGTCATCTTAAAGGATGAATGAATGAATGAAGCTGGCCTGCTGCACTCTATACTTTCCTCAGAAGGCGGCCGAAATAGCCAGGCAGGCTGTGATTCCCCGTGAAGATCTCACACAGATTTCTCTAACCCTAGAAGGCACAAAATTTTATTGCTGTCCCTCAAAGAAAAGTTTTGTAAGCATTAACTGTAACTGCAATGAGGTTTTTACCCATCTGCTTCCCCTAGTTTCTTCTTTGTTTGTTCTTACACCTCTTCAGATCAGTCTCTAGCTTTTGTATAATAGTATTTATCTTTCCAGGTCTCCTCTCTACAACAAATAGTTTCAGCCTACAAAACAGCTCTCAAACTATTTCACTTATTTTCCAACTCATTGGTATAGAGGCTTCTTGTATTAGTAATGCAAACAATATGTAGATGCGGACATCATTGGTTCTCAAGATTATTCCACAATTCACTGTTCTAACATTTTGACACCAGCTCCATGCCATATCTATGTTGTGACTGTTTAGTGAGGAGCACAGCCTCTTTTCTGTAGTAGATACAATTAAGAAATTTCTGATATGAACAAGTACTTCTACTCTCCGCAGAACTCTCCACACAATCCAGACACAGTACCACTAGAGCTGGTTAAATACCTCTCATTCCTCAAGGTTCTCTGCACTCTCGAGAAATTCACACAATGTGTTCAAAAACAGACCCAGTAAGTTACACGCAGAGTACAGGCACATTTGAGTTAGCATGGCAGACAGAGGACAGGCATCTTTAGTTTGCCTAAAACCATGCCAGTAGGCAAGGGTAAATCAACTCTTGCTGCGCTGCAAGGTTAGACTGGAGTTGCTAACAGACATCAGTTAAAAGTTCTTGAAACCTAGAAGGCCACTATGTCAAAAGTCACCTCAACAAATTAAACTTTTTTTTTTTCAGTAAATATGGGATTGATGATGTGGGCAGCTGAGGTCTGGGAAAACCTTTCACCTCTGCAGCCTAGTAGATCTTTAAGCATAGCAGGCCTGGGTACACCTAAGCCTTTTCCTTCAGGTGTGCAGTAACAGTTACCTGCAGCTGAGTAAATATCCTTTCAGCAAACACAGCCCAAGAGCACCATACCATCGGTAATTCAAACTTGTCTCAGAAATATCCTGCAGGACAGTTAGCCAAAAACACCTCCTCAAGTAGAGAGGCACAACCTTTAATGCACCTGTTAATGGGACCATACAGAATAGTGTATACATATTGCTATGGCTCACAGACATTGCTACCTTTCTTCCCCCTTTACACACATGGGAATGGAAGGGGAAACAGGAGGCCTTGTTAAAGGAAAAGCATATTAGAAAGAAACATCTTTCCAGACATGTGGTTTCAATGTGAAGAATGTGTTAATTGATGCAAGTGAAAAACCTCTAAAAGGAAATACCGATAGCTTCAGATGAGGATCCACACTACTCTCAATTGATCTATGAAAGCAAGTACACAAGGGATGACAAGAGTATGTGGAGAAGTTTGAGTGGCTTCACTGACCTACCCTAGGCCAACTTCAGGGATAAGTCCCTGCAAAGACTTCCTTGAAGTGGAGCTTTGACTTGTTCAGGCAACTAATAAGTGAACGGATAAGAAGGCCCAGCAGAACTGGCTGCACCTCAAACCAGCTCAGAGCACAAGAAGGGTCCACTGCAACATGTAGAAAGTTGAGCAGGCATAGCAGAACATCAACTTTGGCTGCATAAGGAACTCCTGACTGAGCTCAAACATGAAAAGGAATTATCACTTAAACAAGTGACTACACAGGATATGTTCAAGAGTGCTGAAGGAGCTGGCCAACATCACTGCCTGGCCAGTATCATCTTTGAAAGGTCACAGCAATCAGAGTTTACCTTGTTACCTGCTAGAGTGGCATGCTAAGGGAATGGTACTATAAAGTCTTCATCATCCCTGAATGAAACAGAATTTACTCTTAAAGTTGAGATGATACCAAATCCAGAGGGGCAGTCAATGCATTGATAGGAAGGCCTGACATTCAGAGGATACTCAATAAGCTAAAGAGAAGGACCAACAAACCTCATAAACAAAGGGAAACAAGGAAAGAATGAACACCCAGGTTAATGTCCTTTTGTACACTATCATTTGCAAGTTTTGAAGGCTGTAATTCTTCTACAGTCAATGGTCCCAGAGAAAGAGCAGTACATTTTAGGTTATGAAACGAGAGATGACTTCGTGTGACTGGTGCCTGATGTTCCACAACAGCTAAGGTCTGGTATCCACACCAAATGAGTCTGGGGACTCAGACAGAAACAAGCCAAAGAAAAACAGTGTGATACCACAATTTGTTCCCCTTGTGTACATCTTCAAGTACCAGGATCCAAGTGTGTTAGTGTCACATGCAAGCCAGATTTTTAGCTGCATGAGTCTGCATTAGACATCCAAGACAACATGTCCCAGCATGAGTACCCTGAGACTGAATGCTCCCCATGTCCAAGCTGGGTCTCACATTATCACTCTTCAGAAAGAAACAAATAGCTGCTTTCCATACTCACCAGTACACAGGGTTGTCTAAGCCTTGATACATCTGCTCATTTAAAAACTGAAGCAACTCCAAGACAACACCAATACCACCAACTATAGCACTGACTCCCAATAAAGACAGTTGATGGAGATTTTAATCTCAGGAGAGCTAAAGGAAACAGAAGACATACTGGAACATAGCTGGCTCATGAGCTAACAGGTAAGACTAGAAACATCAAAAAGCTGAACAAAACCAAGCATCCTAGTTCTTTGCCACTTGGCGTGAAAGCTGAAGCTTGCAGACTGTATCACTACAAAAACAAAGACATACTCAGTAATAAGCCATCAGTTATCAGCACCAAATTCTAGCTTTCTCCAAGGGACTCTGAAAGAACACCTTTCATGTATTTAAGGCTCAGTGGTGTCTAGCAGGATTAAAGAGACCTCGTGATAGCTAGTATAAACAGCTAGGCTTTAAGGAAGGATTTGATAACACTTGTTCTGTTTGCCCCTGTGCTGTCAACTCTGTAGAACAAGATGAGAAAAGAGTTACATTGCTTGGGCAGAGACTTCCATCAGGGCTCTCATATTGGATCATTCACACATTTCTGCAAGTGATGATCACAGATTCAACTATTAAAGAAAAGATAATCAAGCCTAGAGTATGTGTCAGCTTGTTGGATTGTTCTAGGCACCAATTTAGCACAAGCACAACATGGACAGGCATAGTAACTGCTAGAACTACAGCCAAGTACCTCATACTTACTTCTCCCTCTGCAAAAACTTGCAGGGAAGCTGCTTAGGAAAGCTTGCAGATGTTATGAACAGCTGTGCATAGCTAGTTTAACAAAAAAAAAAAGCATTAACTTTACACTGAACTGCTGTAGGCAAAGGCCTACAAAGGGATGATACATGGAGGTTTCAACTAGTTGGTCAAACTACTACCATGCCATGCAAAAGAGATGAACTTCTAAACAAAGCCCATTTTCCAAATAACCCTTTCAAGTTACAGTTATACTACTTGGAGCAATATAAATACTTCCCCTGGCTTCAGGTACAGGGCATGGTGAACCACTTGGGCGTCTCACTCCTTTGTGTTTACTCTTCAAACAAACAGATACCTTAACACCCAAAGAGATGCTTTTAACGCATTCTAGAAAGAAAGACATGCCAAAGGAGGGCCTACAAGACACCCAATACAGAAAATATCAGTATAGCATCAATGATGTGCCGGAGGAACCCAGATTATTACGGAAGAACACTCACACCTTAGTTAAGCATTGACAGTTTACTATATGCCAGTGCTGAAGCTGTAGTTCCCTCTCATGAGGGGACTGGAAGACTGCTGAGGAGGCAGGATGACCACCACTAAAGAAATTAAACTTACACTTCGAGGTGGTCCACGGCGTCGGCCAAAATAGCCACGTCGATAGCGGCGCCGGTCTGCAGCATAGCGGCTGCCTTCTACAGGGACTCCATCTGGACCAGTGACATTAGCTGCTTCTGCACCCTAAAAGGCCAAAAGAAAGTAAACCAGGGTGGTGTGAGGAAAGAACAACCAGCTACAGGGAGATGATGAAACAGGAAAGAGGCATTTTTGCATCATTTCCAAGCTGCAGATTCCTTCCTCCCACATAGTGCAAAAGCAGGTTTGTTATTCTCATGATCATAACTCTTGGTTATGGGGTTGAGTTAAGACCCTATCAGCCAGGCTGAGTTCAGAGGAAGAAGCAAGAAGTAACTGATTAACAGGGAGGGAGGGAAAAAAAAAAAAAAATCAAAAAAGCTCAGAAAACTCAGAAAATGTTTGAGAAAGTACAAGCACAAAGAACTTGAAGGTTCTTACAGTTATTAAGCTACCAGACTCCAAGACAAATTCTTCAGGGCAACATATGCCTCAGTTATGATCACTGGGCAGGCTGCAAGCTTCAAATGCTCTATCAAGTTACAGATTCTAGAAGGACTAGAATGTAGTTAGAGTTTCAATACATATCTAGAAATACTTCTTAATGAAGCCTTTAAACAGATCTTCCACAGAAAAGCTGTATGAATGCCACCACCCCAAGGATTAACACATTAGACAAAAACACCAGATACACAGCTAAGGTTGTGTGTTATTCCCCATTAGAGTGATATTAACTCTGTTGGACCACACCCCTAAGTCTCCATAATCTCTCACCTTCTCTCCCTCGACCACATCAAATTCTACAGTCTCTCCATCACCAACACTGCGCAGATACTTCCGTGGGTTGTTTTTCTTTATCGCTGTCTTTAAAGAAAGAAGATACAGAAAAATGTATTTTATCTTACTCATTATCTTACACATTCATAGTCCTGTAGATGAGGAAAGGACAGCATTCTTCTGCTACAATCCCAACTCTACACACAAGATCAGTTGCCACACTAAGATATTTCAAATACATAGATGTCTCTCTTACTCCACAGGCCCTCTAATACTCAGTCAAGGTTTACTCCTTTCTCAGTACTTATGATTTTACGAATCAGCTGTTGCCCCAGAATCCCCTCTGGCAAGCCTACTAAATATCCAGATCATTACATATTTCTGTATGAACAGAGTTCACACTGGGTGTTTGATCTCCTGCAAGTTGTACCAAGGCAGCTCCAGCAGCAAGCGTGACCCATGCCTTCACAGCCATTAGGAGACCTGTAGACCATCTCCAGAGAACTTAAGACCAGGAACATTTTTGTAGAAAATGGCATTAACTATAAGGTATCATGGCAACTCATAGTAACTCAAGAAGAATTACTGTATCCCTGGCGTAACAAATAAGCATTTTACCTAAGCACTGTAAGGGAGACCCTCAAAAATTAGGCGAGTCCCTAAAGAACACAGGAACAGTACCAGACCAGACAATTGCAGTCTTAGCCATCTCCTAGACAGAAACACCAAAATACTATTAACAACATGGCTTTGGCTCAAAACCAGTTGAAAACCTCCTCAGACTCACAGCAACACTCAAACCTCCTGAAGCGATTTTCAACCTGTCAACTACAGATACCTTTCACTCTGTGGAGTATTTCTAGGATTCCACAAAAGGCAGTCAGCAAGACAAGCCTACTATCTGTTCATTAGGTAAGGGTTCACAAACTGGAAGAGGCTGGGGGAGAAAAAACCCAAACACCACCAAAACACACACATTGCACAAGCCAATCTAGTAGCCAGCCTTTTACTGAAGTTCTCTTAGATTATTAAAGACCAATTCACTTGAAGTTTCCCGATAAGGGCATCTTTTGTAAGCATGGGGGCAGGTGCAGATCCAGTAGATAGAAGCACACGGGGAAATAGAAGGCACATATCTGGCTTAAGAAATGGGGTGCAGGGCAGAAACAGAAGAGACAGTTTTCTTGAACTGCAGACAGATATGACAAACAAGCAGAACAAAGATCAGTTGAGTTGTTGCCTGTGCATGGCAACTATATTCTTTCAGTCAACAATAGCCCCAAAATATTTCCCACTGAAGGAAAAGTTCTAATGAGTTTAAAGTGGAGCTTGACCAGTTTAGGAAAAGTATTCTCACTGTTGCTGAATACAGCCCCCTTTGTGTTTCAGGCAATAGGCCAGCATGTCCTTTTAGCCGTACATCTAGCCACACCTTTCCCTGTACCCTGCAGCATCCCAAACAGCTTAAGGAAGAATGCAAGAGTGTACCTATTATTGCTACCAAAGCAAAAACAACCCAAGAGGGCTGTTTTGGTTTGTTTTTTGTTTTTGTTTTTTTTTTTTTTGATACAGGAAGAGAATGAGCTGCTCAAGTGAATTCTTTTGGGAATTACTTTGGCAAGCAGAGACTCCCACCATCAGCTGAGACAGCTTTGTTCACTTTCTGCTGACCTGCTGGTGTAACTGCCCCATTTCTAAAATCAGCTGGAAGTGCTAGCTTTTCCATAAATGCTATATACTAATACTAAAATCACTATCTTCACTGCAGATTGTTTAAATCTTTTGCTACCACTTGCACTGAGACAACTGACTCAAACTCATAAGACTTGTACTCTGCATATGATTGAGATGTCAACAAGCTGTATTTCAAACTCCTTCCCCCTTCTTGTAAGTGCAGAGGAAGAAAGGACTACTGGGTTTCTTTTCAGCAGAGGGTGTGCTTAAGATTAACAAATCTCCTCAAGCATCCTCTAAGAAGGGTAATGGAAGATAAATGCAACAGGATTCCACACGTTCTGTTCCAGCTTTATAGACAGAAACTTCAAAAATTCAGACTTGAAACTGAACAACCTGCCAACAGGAAATAGAGGCTGCCACACAGAAGGCTGGGGTTTGTTTTATAAAGGCAACCAGGAACAATTTCAAGTTAAGTCCTAGAATTCAGAGCAGAAACTATACAGCTTTACTACTTACTACTTCAGCTGCAGGTAAACATTGATGAAATAAGCCTCTAACAAGCCTAGGCTCTAAGCTTGATGAAAAGACTTTTACTCTGTATATCCAGAGGGGAAAGAGCACTACTCTCCCTATTACTGTTCACCAGCATCCCGCAGGCTCCAGCTTCTTTGATTCAAAAGACAGATGTTCTGTGTTAACACAGACAGCACTCAACAATTAAGACAAAGCCTTTCCTTTCCCAAGGGGACACTGATGAACAGAGAACTATAAGAGTCTTCACAGATAGTTCAGTATTTTTTTGGAAGAGTTCTTTCCATATCCTCACAAGCACCACATCATGTGCACATCCAGCATTGTCACAGCAATAGCCAAAATCTGTTACACCAGTTACTAGTGCACACACACCAGGCTGTGCAAGGTGAACACAATCCAGTGAAGTAAAGAAAAAGAAAGACCTGGGCAGCAGAAGAGATGCTGCTTGTTTGTTCAAACTACGCCTAATTAAGCTGGACTTCTCTGGTGACTGACACTTTTTAAATGGTGTCAAATTGCAAGACCCTCGTCCCCCCCCAGACACACTCCACCCCACAAGGCAGATCAATCCCTATTGCTCGCACCACCTCTAACCAACACAGTGCCCCAGACAGCACCTTGCATCAATCAACCGGACAAGGATGCAAGCAAGACGAAGCAGGTGAAGAACTGCCCTTCCCCAAAACACTGCTTGGGCCCCCCGCAAGACAAAGGGTTAATTCAAAGCAAGCCATGCATGCCCTAAAGAGAAAAGCATTTTAATCTGTACTAGGTTTATAAATAGCATCCAATAGCCAGACACTCAGCGTTAACCCCCATTCCAATCATGAGATCGGCCTGTTCCCTCCCCACTGCGGATGTGTGCGGGGGAGGCAGGGAGGAGGCTGTATCTATTCAACTAGGTCAGCCTTATTCTGAAGGGATTAGGCATGTAATCCAGCCCCTCCCGGGACAGGCGCAGGGAGGAGGGGCAGAACCAGCACTAACTGTGGAGAGGGAGCTGGAGCTTGCAGCAGGATGTTTGCTTACACCATGGATTTGCCTCCCTCGCCGGGTGGCCCCATCAGGAGCTCTGGCCAGAAAGCCCCAGGCTCTGGTAACAAGCACATTCATGTACAGGAACAGCTCGAGATGGAAGAGCTGAGGAACATCTGATTGCAGCCAACACAGGCCAGAGCTGGAAGCATCTACTCTGCCACGCACAGCCCACCAAGAGGGTTAACTGGATGCAGGCTTGCACGTGATGTGGTATTTCTGAAACAGCATGCCAGTTTTGCTCAGTGCTCACTCCAAGAGGATTTTGGCCACAGGAGATGGGAAATAAGTTCACACACACACACACTGGAGCTTCCATTTAGGTGAATAATCTTCTCCACAGGTGTAGGAAACAAAACAGCACAGATAATACTACCTTGCTGTTGACCTTCAGTGTTTGGGTCTCTGCAGGCAGCCTTCCCAAGCAGAGTAACACTGATCCGTGTTACCTCTGTCATCAGCACAACCACCATTTTCCAGGATATCTTCTCACAGGTCTCAAGGAGACCTCATTTGCCTTCAAGGTAGTTTTACAGTGCTGCCTAACCAGAACATGTTTCTGTTACTAGAATTCTTCTCACCCTCCTCTGGACATACTCCCATCGGGCTGCAGATGCAGCACCTGTATTGGCATGCACAGAGCACACAGTCATTAAGGAAGGAGAGTGACCACTAGAAATCGGTACATGCATTGAGGACTCTTGCTCCCAAATCCACCAACTGAACCAGGAATGTGTACTGCATGTACCTCCCAACATCATAAGCACTCATTACAGGCACGAGACTTACTCCCTCCCAGCTTCATCCATTTTCAGATAATGGGTCTACACTCCTCGACCCAGAGAAACAGTTATCACAGGCTATTTAGTCATGAAGCCACAGGAACTCTCGATGTTGACCAGCACATTTAATACAACTACATATGCACATAACCCTCGTCCTCTGTGACAAACTCTGAGTGCAAGTTTCCTGGTTACATTTGGTGGAAATACTGCCACTTACACCACAGAGAAAGCTCAAGGATCACATGGGGCTGCAGATATTTCATATGGGACAAGCTCCAGGGGCAGTACTTCATTTTCTGGTGGAGTAAAAGTCTCAGATGATGCAAAACCAGACCTAAGCCAACTAATCAGTTTGCATCAGCATGGAGACAGCATCCTCTGTCTTCCCATTAGTTGCCTGCCACCTGAGAGTCAAGGTATAAACTTAGAACAGCCTACTGACAGTTCAAGGAAAGTTAACCAATGACAAGCTGCTGGGCAACCTCTCTCTGCTTGGGCACACTTGGCACACAGCCTTCCTCCTCTTTTTCCTAAGAGCAGCTGCCTCACGCAGCAACAGCTGATGGCAACCCAGGCTGGTCAAGAGCCAGACTAGATCACTTTCTCTCCAATACCAGGGAGGGCAGTCAGAACAGACCTGCAAACGAAGAGGGTAGGAAGAAACAGAAGACACAAGGAGCATGGGGAAAAGCAGGGGGGGAGGGCAGGACTGACAACAAGTAGCAAGGTATTTACAGAACAGGAGTCATCTCCCCAGGGAGGGACAACCAAACAAAACAAAAAACATGCCAAAAAACCTTTAGTGTTCAAATCGGAGCAGGCAAAAGAAAGCATAAGGGGCTGTAATACCTACTCCTTCAGTTATAACTCCAGAGAGAAGGAAAACACACCCTAATATTCCTCCCTGAAAATTTCAACATACATGTCCACTCAAGGTATTTGCTGTAAATATCCTAAGGAGAAGCCAGGACAAGGTTGGGTGGCTGTTTCAGAAAGTTGCATTAGAAACGTATCACAGTGCACATCTCTAAGTACAATTACTGCTGTCTTACCTGATGAACAAACACATCTTCTTTGGTATCATTTCTGCGAAAAGAAAGTGAGAAGTCGTAAGAGTTTAGACTAAGAGACTTAAATAGAAATCCCTGACTTCACAAGCGAAACGCTCCTTCCCCCAGCCTGTAGTACATCCCCTGGATTCCATACATTCTGTGTAAGTCTATGCTACCAAGACCCTGCTCTGAATTTCCAGGGTCATATGCTTGACAGCAGAAAGGACTCCCCACCCTTCAGAAGGGTGAGGGGACAGGGGGAGGTTCTCTGTAATATTCTGGCAAACATTCAATATTTTGTTTTGACATGAGGCAGAGTTAATGACTGGACTGTTTGCCTTTCACTATTCTACCCCCCCAAAAAAGACTTCCACAGGGGCTGCAACCTGAGCTGTTGTCCCAGAGGTCAAGCAAGACTATCAAAAGGACTGGCCACAGCTGTTAACAGAGCTCTCCTTTCAGTGAAACTCAAAGCAACCATGCACAAGAGGTGTTAGGAGAGTCCATTGGAGGGGAACCCAGACATGAACATGAGGTTGTCTGGATTAGGCCAGCCAGTTCAGGCTTCCGCATGCAAAACATGAAGACAGGTCTGAGATCTTGATTCTGTGTTCCCATACAACAGAAAGAGCCTAGACCTTGACGTCTGTTCACTCAATTCCTTCTCTGCAGAGGGCACAGGTGAGTCAAAGAGTTTGTGGAGATAACACGTAATCCAAAACTTGTTGCACTGGACCGAAGTAATAGTAGACTTCAGTTTAGGAAGAAAGCTAACAAGTTATTACACCACATCCAGCTGAAGGCTCTCACATCGACTGCTATGAAAGACTTTAAGAGTACTTCCTAATTCAAGCTTTTCTTCTAAGCTTACACAACACTGGATAGTAGTCGCCAGAGACTGGGATTAATGCTGTACTAGAACTGGCTTCAGAACCGTTAAAGGTTTTTCATAAAGCACACAAGACATTTAAGCTCCTCAACCTCACACATACTCCAGCCTTAAAAGCCAGAGTTTCCTCCAGTAACTTGGAAGCATGGGTCCTGTGTACCTAAGGTTGGATGTGATCAATATCACTTACAGGTATGTGGATTAACAATGCCATTCAGAAGTTTGGTTATGTTCAGAAGAGAATAAAAAAAGATACAAAGAGAATTCCTGTAAAGCCAGGCCCAGAATATCTTCAGTTAGATTATATCAGAGAATCTCAGTGTGTATTTAGAATAATTATTTTGACCAATCACTTAACACTTGAATTTTTATCCAAGAATATTTCCCCTCATCTTCCAACCTTACTTGCACCTTAAAAAAAGCCAGGCAGTCATGAAAGAACATACAGGTCATTAAAGGTGTAGTAAAAGTAAACAGAAGAAACAAGTAACAGACCAAATCTGTAATGAGTTTGACCCTTTCTGTTTTCTCCCCATACACACAACCTTTGCGGGGGGGGGCGGGGAGTCCCCTGAGATGATATCAGAGTTCGTTAGTTGAACACCTGGCCAAATCTGGCTGTTGACTGCATGAACTTGTAGTCAGGTCCTCAGGTCTCTGTTGCAATTACTAACACATGGCATATTATCTGTACCATGAGTCTTAGTACAGTATAAATTAGACTATCACAATTTAAACATACCTGTTGATAAAGCCATATCCATTTCTGACATTGAACCACTTGACTGTGCCAAGAACTTTGGTGGCTAGAAAGAAAAACAAGTTACTCTAAAACAGAAGTAAGTACAAGAATGTTACAAAGATACTTTTATACCTGCACATGAACCAGACCTATTCTGTTCCCTTAACACTCAAAAGTGTACCTTCATCTCCCACTTCAATTCATACTAACACAGTAGCAGGAAGCAGTGCTTTAACACGCTGTTCTTCAGCCAAGAGTTTACGACACAGCATCTAGAATGAAGCCCAGCTCTAGTTTCAGAATTGGCTATCCATCCATCTCTTATTTCTTATCCCAGAAATGGGCAGTGAAGCTGAAAATCCCACTGCCATTCATCAATTCTCTTTAGCTTAGTAGCTAGACATGAAACATAGCTGAAGAAAGCTGTTTAAAAGTCCTCTCTTTCACTCAGTTACCCTTCCATTCTTCCTTGGAAACCAGAACTGGCCAAAGCAGCAGTATCAAGCATCATGCAACTCTCTCAAGTGGAGAGGCAGCAGATCCTTATTTCAGATAAGCTCTTTCTCGCTTTGTCAACATCACTCTAATCAAACGAGACCCCACAAGATGTTTTTGGTTTGGTTTGTTGTTTTTGGGGTTTTTTTTATATTCCAACTTCTAGGGACCTTCTGTGATTTACCAATTACAAACTAACCAACTTTATGTTCCAAGGCCTCTAGGATCAAAACAAGCTCCTGTCTCAACACCAAAATAGCACATTACTTAGAAGCCATACTGCATCATCTTATAGGATCTGGCGAAACCTGTTCCTCCAACATATAGGAACATATGTGGGAGGAACTCAACAGCAATGGAGGTAGTTCAACCCCTCCTTCCCTCTCAGCAACTGGGTGGAGACTACAAACTTGTACTTTTCAAACCTGTAGGAAAGGGGGAATTTGGGGCTCTAGACTTTAATGGCTGTTACTTATTACATAGCATGACCACAACTGTCTAAGCAATCTACATAGTACTTATTTGAAAAGGGTCTAGTCACCTACAGATGACTGCTTGTTAAAAACCTTACATATGTTTGGGGGGCTGGGCAGAGTCCGAGAGGCAATTAAAAGGAAAATAATCTAGAGACAATCTCCAGTTCAGAAGTCCAAGCCAGTCTGCTAGAGGTATGAAGAACACGCTGCAAATCCTTACCTTCATCTGCTCTGCACCTGCATTCTTCCCTACACATCCACTGGGAGATGACAAAGCTAGACAGACCTTTGGTCTCATGCAGTCTTGCCATTCTTATATATCCCTCTGACAGGCAAAAGGAGCAACCTCTTTCTCCTCCTCTGAATACAGAGCTAAAGTAGGAATGTTTGTTGATAGCAATCCACTGTAGCACTGTTGCTGTTACTGAAAGTACTAACAGGCCATTTCTCACTGCACTTTTAGAAGCAAAGGTTTTGGTCTCCTTTAATACACTTCTTTAGCAGAAAGTGTTCAAAGTTAGAAGAAGCAAAACCATGTTAAGACTGAGACAGTTCCTAGAGAAAAGGGCTCTACTTAATACAGCATCCATTCCCAAGACTTCTTGTTTACAGAGATAAAAATCCTTAGTTCCACTGCCTAGTACTGATTCAGTAAAAGTAACATTCTTAAGCATCAACTTTTATAGTTTCATGGGGACATCACTAGGTACAGACTCTTATTGCTACCATAAAGGCACTCACTATAAGCAAGAGCTTGCTGCACTAAGACAAGTCAACAGGAGAGGAAGGGAGGGGGGGAAAACAAGAAGCACAGAAACAGGTGCCAAAGACACATGCAGGTTTTAGTCTGCTTTAAGAAACAAGGCTAATACCACTGATTCCCCTACCATCATCCATTCCCTCCCCCACAAAACAGCTATCGAATCTGTTGGCCTATTTCAATCAGATTAGGAAGAGGGTGAGAAGCCTAGGAAGCCTGACAAAAACCCTCAGAGGAGTCAGAAAGCTGGTGGAAGGAGAGGTACTCGAAACCTATTCTACATGGCCAGCTAGCTGCTGCAAAGTGGACATCCACACACACAGCCTCACAGCAACATTGCTCCTTTCACACAAGCTGCCAGAGACCAGGGGTGAGTCTCCAATATATTCCCTAACACAGTGTACTGGGGAAACACCATCCCCTACCCACACTAGTCTTACAGTCTCCCCAAAGCACTACCACGGAGTGGGAAAGAACCTCAGACACCATAGCACGACACTGAACATCTGAACATGCATGTGGCCGTGGTGCAGCCTTTGTTAAGCCTGAGCAGTCATAGCAGGGAGATGAGGAAAGGAGGAGGACAAGCCCAGAGAAAAACCATAACCAGTTTTACTGACAAGTCAGAAAAGGTAGTTGATATGCTGACACCTATCCCACCAGCAAGTGAAAGCCCACATATTTCTACAAGATGCTGTACCCTGACAACATCAAAGGAAACGATCATCAGCCACTCCTACCCATGACAAAATAGCCTTTCCATTAGTTTTAACAAGGAAAGCCAAAGCTTCCTGTGACCAAGAGAGAAGAGAAAGTTGACTAACCTTTATCCTTATTCCTAGAAGTCAGACATTTGAATGCCCTGGGCAAGCATCAGACCTTGCTTCTAATGGGATCTTTGTAAGAGGAGACTTAAGTGAACATAATTACAAGACCATTAACAGGGATATTTGAGGCAGACTTGAACATAAGTCCATTTTCAATTAGCATTATCAATGATCATTTTCCTTACAGGAGTTCCTGCAAAAAAGCTTGCCTAGAAATAAGGCCAGTGTGCAAAACCATCACCACGGTGGTTTTCTTTTTCTTGCTGGACCAGGAAAGGCACTTGTGCCTTCACTTTTTTTCTTTCCCCTTCTCCAAGCAACAGGAATTGATAAAACATGATTAAAACATTACCAAGAATGAAACAAACCACGTTAAGGCAAGCAGCAGCCAGACATACCAACAGATATAGATGTGCCTTGACTGATTACTGACAAATCGGGGGGGGGGGGGGGAAATCACACAACCCATACCTCCAATTTTTGTTTTGCTAGAATCCTTCCTACCTCAGCTCCAGAGAAATCCTTTACCTGGCTCCTCTATCTGCTGCAGTAAGACTCAGTCTTTCCCTTCAGAAGAGAAGATACTGTCTTTCCTCAGCGAAGGTTCAGGACTCTGCACTAGTAGCCTGCCTCAACTCTGCCTTGACTAACCTCTTAAAGTTACGCAGTTATAAACAGAAGATCCCTATTTCCACTGCAGACTGAAGTCTCGTCCTTTCCAACAGGTTGATCCTGTTTAATCACAATGGGAAAAAAACCCCAAAAAACAACCAGACACGCTAGCTACGCACTGGGCTCGAGCACAGAGATGGCAACTTAGCATTTCGCTTGCCCCTTTATCGATAAAGCAGAAACAAACAAAAACCCCAAACACGAAACTTGGAGGCAGTATTAAAGCAGTAATCTTTATAGAGAGAAAAGTTGCGCAGAGACCTTAAGATCAAAGGGGGGCACGCAGGGTTTTCCAAGGGGAGATATCTGTCCAGGGCACGGCGGCAGGTGCCGGGAAGCCCCTCAACATGGCTGCACTTCACTCACTAACCCCGACCGGTCCCGGAGAAGCGCCCGGGGCCGCGTTCCGCGGCCCCG
>NW_010972909.1:5646970-5711834 GCF_000737465.1 Haliaeetus leucocephalus | reverse complement strand
CCTGCGGGTACCTATAGATGATGCATACGGAGGGACGGAGCGCGCAGAGGCCGTTCCTCGGTCCCCACGGGTGTGCGTGCCCCTTTCCCACGTCGGTGCTTTTGCCCCGGTTTCGTACTCCGAACCCTGCCCTGTCGCCGCCCTCACACCTCCCTCGCCCGCCTTCCCGCCTCTCCTGCTTTTTCCCTGCCCTTCGCCCGGGTTTTGTCCAGCCTCCCCCGCGCAGTGTGCACAGTAGCACCCCAGCCTTGTTCCGCGCTCCCCCCGCATCGCTTGCCTTAATTGCCTTAATTGTCCTTCCCTACAAGATGGACGCCTGCGCTGAAGCTCCACGCGCCTGGTCTTCTCTACCTCAAAGCTTTTGCTTTGCTTCCCTCTGTACCCGAACAGTCAAAGAGCATCAGATCCTGATTCGTTTTTGCTTTGTACCCCCTCCTCATCTCCACTCCGATAATTCCTTGCTAGTTCTCACAACAAAAAAGAAGGTCTTCGGAGCGCATCCATCCCTTGCTGAATTTCCCTCAGGTAGCGACGCCAACGTCGGCTCCAAAGTTTGCTGGGCTTAGGGTATGGTTTAGGCTGCACGAGGTCTCGCCTACGGAAACTCCTCAGGAACCTTGAACCTGGGTTTGACCCATGTCAGAGCCAAAAGAAAAAGATGCTACAACGCATCTGTGACGCAGACCCTCCCACGGCTGCAAAGCGGCTAAGGCTTAGCTAGCCTAGAGACTGATAATGAACCAGGGAGCTCTTCTGAAATTCAAAATGCTTTCAGAGCATTCAGAGGTATTTCCACCCACACAGGCATCGCTGCTCCCAATTCAATCACTTAGACCATTTTCTAAATCCTGGATGGAAGTTATTATTACAGTTCTCCTCGTTGTGTCCCGCTGTACACGTAAAAAATGAAAAAATAATTTTTGTGCCACAGTTTTCAATCTTCCACTCTATGTTAATTTCATTATTTTAAGATTATGTTACCTTGTGTCCTTTTACGTTTTCAGGGTATGTGAAAATTTCTAAGAGGATGCTCATTTGAATGAATTTTGAGAGGAAGTCTTACTATGCTAAGTCAAATACGTTATTAAAATTCAGACACTGACACGCACTTGAGACATCAAATTTATTGTCAGTGAAGTTGTTAATTAATTTTTCTTCTTTAAGTTAATTTCAGAGTTTTATTGAAAAGCCCGTTCAACAAAAAACTACAGTTTACAAGCTGCGGAAATGTACTGTGCTTTATTCCATTCCTTTGTAGAAAATTGGCAATGTTTCCTTCCTTTTTAAAAATTATTTTAATAATAAGAAAATGTAAGAATTATAGAGTAGTCTCATTTTTCCTTTCCTTGGTGACATTTGGTAATACATCTCCTTTGCTTCAGTATTCAGTCTCTTTTCAAAAATTATTTTGGAAGAAATTAATCCACCAGTTTGGGTAATAAAAAATTGTAACTGTTGCATGTGGAGGCTAATTTCTGCATCTCTACATTTTCTGAATACTTCCTATCAAGTAGTTGTAAATAACTATTTTATAAAATTTAGAACAGTACAGAGTCGCAGACAGGCTGAGGTTGGCAGGCACCTCTGGAGGTCATCTTGTCCAACCCCCCATGTCCAAGCAGGGCCACCTATGGCTGGTTGCCCAGGCCCATGTCCAGGTGGCTTTTGAATATCTCCAAGGATGGAGACTCCACAACCTCCCTGGGCAACCTGTGCCAATGCTCGGTCACCCTCACAGTAAAACCAGAAGTGTTTCCTGATGTTCAGAGAGAACCTCCTGTGTTTCCGTCTGTGCCCACTGCCTCCAGTCCCGTCACTGGGCACCAGTGAGCAGAGCCGGGCTCTCTGCACCCTCCCTTCAGGTATTTATACACATTTATAAGATCCCCTGAGCCTTCTCTTCTCAACAGTCCCAGCTCTCTCAGCCTTTCCTCCTAGGAGAGATGCTCCAGTCCCTTCATCGTCTTTGTGACCATTCGTTGCACCCTCTCCAGTATGTCCAGGTCCAGAGCCCAGCACTGGACACAGTACTCCAGGTATGGCCTCACCAGTGCGGAGGAGTTACCTGCTGGCAGCACTCCTAATGGAGCCCAAGATACCGTTAGTCTTCTTTGCAGCAAGGGCACACTGTTAGCTCGTGTTCAACTTGGTGTCCACCAGGACCCTCGGGTCCTTTTCTGCAAAGCTGCTTTCCAAATGGGTGGCCCCCAGCACGTACTGGTGTCTGAGGTTGTTCCTCCCCAGGTGCAGGACTTCGCACTTCTTATTAAACTTCATGAGGTTCCTGTCAGCCCATTTCTCCAGCCTTTCAAGGTCTTTCTGGGTGGCAACACGACCCTCTGGCCTATCAGCCACTCTGCCTGGTTTTATGTCATCAGCAAACTTGCTGAGGGAACACTCTGCCCTGTCATCCAGATCATTAATTAGGATGTCAGACAGGGCTGGACCCAGTATTGACCTCTGAGGTAGAGCACTAGTTACTGCCCTCCATTTAGACTTCATGCCACTGATCACCACCCTCTGGGTCCAGCTGTTCAGCCAGTTTTCAATCTACCTCACTGCTCATCCAGCCTGTACATCAAGAGCTTCTCTGTGAGGATCTTATGGGAGACAGTGTTGAAAGCCTTACTAAAGGCCAGGTAGACAATATCCACTGTTTTGCCCTTGTCTACCAAGCTAGTCATTTCATCATGGAAGTTTATCAGGTTGGTCAACCATGATTTCCCCTTTGTGAATCCATGCTGGCTACTCCCAGTCACCTTCTTGTCCTTCATATGTCTGGAAATGGTTTCCAGGATTAGTTGCGCCATCTTTCCCACGGATCAAGGTGAGGCTGACTGGCCTGTAGTTCCCTGGGTCCTTCTTCCTGCCCTTATTGAAGATTGGAGTGACATTTGCCTTCCTCCAAGTCCTCAGGCACTTCTCCCAGTCGCCATGATCAATCAAAGAGTATCAAGAGTGGCCTTGCAATGACATCTGCCAGCTCCCTCAGCACTTGTGGGTGCATCCCATCAGGGCCCATGGACTTACGCATGTCCAGTTTGCCTAAGTATTCCCTGACCTGATCGTCTTCCACCAAGGCTATATCATTCTTGCTCCCGCCTTTCCCTCTGGTCTCTGGGACCTGGGATTCCTGAAGGCCAGTCTGGCTAGTAAAGACTGAGGCCAAGGTGGATTCCGTACCTCAGCCTTTTCCAGGTCCTGTGTTACCAGGTCCGTGGTCTCATTCAGCAGTGGGACCACATTTTCCCTAGTCTTCCTTTTGTCACCCATGTACCTGTAGAAGCCCTCCTTGTTGCCTTTGACATCCCTCACCAGATTCAATTCCTTCTGGGCTTTGGCTTTCCTAACCTCATCCCTGCATGCTTGGACAGTGTCTTTGTATTCCTCCCAAGTTACACATCCTTGCTTCCACGCCTCGTGTACTTCCTTTTCAAGTTTGAGTGGGCTTTCCTATTTGTGGGCCAGGAGCCCCTAGTTCATCTAGTGTTTTTGCCTGACTTCCTGCTCACCAGGATGGACAACTCTTGAGCTTAGAGGAGATGATTGCTGAGTATCAACCAGCTTTCTTGGGCCATCTTCCCTCCAGAGCCTTATCCCATGGGACTCTTCTGAGCAAATCTTTGAAGAGGCCAAAGTCTGGTCTCTCTCCAGGGTTGTGAGCTTGCATTCTGACCTGCTCCCTTCTCTCAGGATCTCCACCATCTCATAGTCATTGCAGCAAAGGCTGCCTTCAACCTTCACATCCCCAATGAGCCCTTCCTTGTCCGTGGGTATCCAGTCCAGCAGAGCTTCTGTCCTTGTTGGCTCCTCCGTCACTTGGGCCAGGAAGTTCTCATCGGTGCTCTCCAGGACTAAAGTCCTCCATGAGGACAGGGCCTGGGAACGTGAGGCTGCTCCTGTCTGTCTGTACAGGGCCTCGTCTGCTTGTTCTTCCTGATCAGGTAGCCTATAGCAGACACCCATTACAATGTCACCCATACTGGTCTGCTCTTTAATCCTTGTGTTGCTCGCATCCTTGTGTTGGCTCATCATCCATCCCCAGGCAGAGCTCCAGGCATTCCAGCTGCTCTCTCACATAATGGGCAACTCCAGGTCTTCCCAGCCTGTCCTTCCTAAAGAGCCTGTATCCCTCCTTTGCAACACTCCAGTCATGGGAGCCATCCCAACACATCTCCGTGATCCCTGTGGGACCGTAGCCCTGCAACTGCACACACATCTCTAACTCGTCATGTTTATTCCCCGAGCTGCGTGCATCGGTGCACGGGCACTTCAGAGAGGTACCCCAGCATGCTCGTTTCCCCAAAAAGGGTCTGGGGTTTTACTCCGTAATGTTGCCTTGCCAGCACTTCCTTGCTTACATGCAAATGCTTGAGTTTGGCTTAAGCCTTGATTTTGTGTTCCCTTTTGTTAACATCTCCCCAGCCCCTTTGCTGGTCAGCCCTGTCTGTCACTCTCTCACAGGGCTGCTGGTGACTCTCCTTCCTGCATCGTTCCTAGTTTAAAGCCGTTCTTACCAGGTCAGCCATCCTGCTGGCAAGGATGCCTCCGTCATGCTTAGTGAGGTGGATACCATTTCTCCCAAGCAGATGTTGATCCTCAAACAAGGTCCCATAGTCATAGGAACCAAAACCACTGACACCAGCTCCTCAACCAGCTGACACACAGTTCTCTCCTCTTCCTCCTCGCATCCTTTCCTCTCACCAGCAGGGCTGAGAACACACTCATACCCCCATGCCCTGACTGTCACCCCCAGAAGGAACACTGGTTGCAGAAGATGTGGAGTTTTTTATAGTGTCTAAAAATTTCTAGGAATTTCTAAAAATTATTTTCATGCCTCTCTTTCCTAATTAGTAGATCCATAGCACACCAGCAACACCCTTCTGACATTGCAGGTGGTGAAAATATCAATCTAACACACTGTTTAGGTTGCTCATAACTTGGCCAAACTGCGATAGCTTGGACTGAAATTTGTGCTTCTCAGTACAAAGTTCAGCAAAACTCAGTCCTGACAATGAGATGAGGGAAAAATACTTTGTTTTCCCTCATTCAAATTTGTTTTAGGACTTGGCTTTATAAGTTACAGTGACTCCGTGCTTTTGAATGAAAAGTTGAAATTTAGCTGTGATAGAGGTACAGGGTTTACAGTTCCTGCCGCCCAAGTTGCGACAAACGCAAGAAGCAGAGGACGGCTGGGGAGCATGGGCTCTGCCGAATGCAAGACCAGGGACTGAAACATCCAGGGTGAAGACACTTGTCGGAAGGGGATGAAATACTGGCAGCAGAAGCCAAGAGAAAACAGTGGTCGAGAGAGAGCAGAAAGGCCTGGCGCCGGGTGCTTCGTACCCCTCTGATTTGTACTTCATGGGCTTTGCCGCCTGCTGCTCCGGCTTTCCAAGTGGAAGGCATCCGAGCCAGAGCTGCTGCTCGCTCGGGTCCGTCCAAGTGGCTCTGTGGGACAACAGCGCTGTTCCCTGGCCTGGCGTTTATTGCTGTTTTACTTTGGGAAGGCAACTGAAACCCATTCGGCAAAAGTCAGTAAAGCTGCAAAGTTAGGCAAGGAAAAGTTAAGAAATACTAGGAATGAGGTTATTTGTAAGCTTGAAGTCAGCCCCCTTAAGTGTAGGGGTAATTATACATTTCTTAATTAGATGATCACATATTCTTCCTCCCACAGGATCCTGCCTTTTTCCAGCAAATGAGCTGTTTTTCAATAGTCCCTTTCATCCTCCTCTCTCGATGTGCAGCTCAAGCTATTATTTAATGCGTATTATATAACCCTCAGACTAGATGCAGAATTATTCATTCCCTTCTTTCTTTGGGATCCTGTGGGGCTTTTACTGTTATGTGCCCATGGATCACAAGCATTAATGAATGTATTTTATCCAGCATCATGTGCAAACAGCTAGGATTATCTTCTCCATTCTGGGGATGGGGAACAGAGGCAAAAAAGAGATTAATGCTACTGTTTTCAATTATCTGCTGATTCTGGGTACTAGCTGCCTTGAACATACATGCGTTTCTTTTCCAGGGAACTCGCTGTTTTTACAAGTTGGGTGCGACATGAGATGCCTGCGTGAGGCTTGGACGTGTGGCATAGGAGCATGGGAGATATTTTCTGGGGCTATTTTATGCCCCTAGCTTCAGGGGAGGTTGCTCCTGCAGATCGCGAGTGAGAGGAGACGTCTCGCTGCGGTGCCAGGCTGGCAGCCTGGCCTCCTTGGGGGGATAGGGTTTGAACCCCACTTCTTATCTCGCTGCTTCCCACTGGTGAGCGTAGGTCGTCGTTCATCATGTCCTGTGAATTTCTCTCCTACCGTGACTAATCCCTCCCATGCTCTGTGTGGGCATCCCAGGCACCCACCTCCGACTTCTGAATCCGCCAGGTACCTGCATGAGGTTGCGCAGCTCCTAAAAATGAAATACTTTGTGATTTTTATAATGAGTATCACATTTATTCGCGGACTCCCTTTTACAGTCCTAGCCTCTGGAGTCCTGTGATAACCTGAAAATTTGTGCTTTTGTTTCTTTGTGCAGAACCCATTTACTCCATGCTGGCTGCAGAAAGGGTCTTGAAATGTGCCATTTAAGGCTTAGATACTGAAAGACAGATCAGAAGAGCTAAAATTCATCATTGTTCTAAAAATTGCATGATTTTAAATCAACCCCAGCAAATTTTGACTGCTGGGAATTGGCAAGAGTATGCCATAAGAATTCTGGATTAGGTAGGTAGAGTGTATTTGATGATTTATGGATATGAATAGCATTTTGTACTTACAAAGTAGCTCTTTAGGGGCCTCAGGCTCTACTGAGAAATCTGAGGGGAAAACAGCATTTCTGAAGATTTTACACGGTGGATGACGATGTGCAAGGTGGCTGCATTCGCTTGTCCGTAACAGGACACACTGATCCAATAGGCTAGTTCTAGTTCAAAGAGCAGATGGAGCTAATAGGTTTTGTAATTAGAAAATGTGGTATTCACCGAAGTGGAAACATTTTTCAGATACAAATCAATTTCTGTAGTTGTATTTCTTAGAAAAAATTGAGATAACACCTTTCAGTAAAGTGGCAACATTCTGTTTCAACACTTGCAGAAACTAACATTTCAATATAGCATTTCCAAATGATTTCGTGTACTGAAATTATTTTATGTAATAAAAAATAACGTTGGGGTTTTTTTACAGTAAACAGTGTATTTCTGGGGATGTGTTTTATAAAATACAGACATCTATAAATACTTCTTTTCCCTCCAATTTTGGAAGGGAGAGACACTTAAAGCTGCAGAATTTTCTTTAAAATGGAAAACCCTGGTCTTCCCAGGTCTAGCTTGCCAAGTAAGAGACTTATTTGGCCTTAACCCTGAATTTAAGCCAGAAATTCTTCAAATTCTAAGTGGTCCTTTAGCGTGTTCTTATAAAAATCCTGGTGTAATTGGGACCTTATCTTTGCTGCAGCCTGTGCCTGTGCTGACATTGTCATAAAATCAATAATACAATGATCTACCTACCGTAGGCAAGTCATTTAAACTCTCTACTTACCTTCCTTATTGAAAAATTAATTATTTATTTACAAAAGCAAGTTTAAAAAGTCAGAAAATAGTAAACTAAAAAATGTAGCACTTGATCCACCGAGTCAGTGGAAAAATGTGCTTGGGATTAAGCCCTAAGTGTATGGTTGGATCTAAAATGTAGAGGATTGATTGATCTTAATTACTTTTACATTACGTTTTATATCATCAACAGCTACTTCTCAAGTAAAACCTTTTATATTGGACTGAAGGCAGTTCTACAAAATCCAGCAAGTTGGGGGTTTTTTTTTGGAAGGCTTTTATTAAGAAAAAACAACTTACACTGACTTTAACAGAAAGTATTGATAGTCTTGTAAATCCTTTAATCTAGAAGGAATCAAAACAGTTTATAGATTAAATACCTGCAGAGTACAGCAGTCAAATGCAAAATGCTGCTCCACCAACCTGTGTCCAGAATATTTCAGAGTAATGACATAAGAGAATATCTTTCCCATTAAAGCTGTGGAAGGTTGTCTTGGAGAATATAAAAAAGTTACTGTGATAGGAAAGTAACGAAGGCTCCAGAAGTCATTGTCCCTTGATCTTCCTGTTATCCTGCAAGCATCTCCCAGCCTACTCTGAGAAATGTAATGTTGAACCTGGGAAAAAAAATTTCCAGTGGACAATTTATGAGAGAATGCTGTGAATTGAGATGATATTCATTAATAATTTAGGCAAAATAAAGTTAACAAAATACTTCAAAATTATCAAAGAATCCAGTTGAATATGTTAAATTAATATGTAGGTAGTCTACACACAGTACACCTCCTTCTGCATGGCAGATGAAGAACAATCCATCCCAAAATAACCCGTAGCTTGGCACTACCCTGGGAAGCATTGGATCAAATTCACTCTTAGGGCTGCTGTGTTCTACCACACAGAGGCTGTGTTTCAAATTTGGTTGAAGTACCTGAGAATTATTGTTTATAAGCAGTTTTGGATCCTTCCAGATGGGAGGACTTAAAAGGACTGTCAATGAGTTCCCTCAGGATTTGTGTGTTGTAAAACACTGAAAAGCTTACGAGCAAAATAATTGTTACTATCTGGATGTCTGTGAGATATGAAGAACCTGATTCCGGGCCAGAGTTGAAAGACCTGAACCCGAGAAAAAGCTGCTGCTGCTGAAGAAGGAGAATTTCTCTGCTAAGAGACGAAGGACCTGACCAGCGGTCAGTGAAGGAAAAATTTCTGCTGACGGATTGACGTCTACAAAGTTTTGAACCAGACCCCGAGCGCATCAAAACCTGGGTAGTTGACTAGGCTTAAATATATCACCGTACTACCATGCAAATATGACTTTTAATGAAGAAACTGAGGAAGGAGTTTGCTAGAGCCATTCTTGGGCTCGCTCGCTGGCTGGGCAGCCCCTGCCGGCTCACTGCCGGGCTCAGCGTCCCGCTGCACGTTATCCCGCAAAAGTGGGGTCAGCCCTCGCCATTCCTCTTCTCTGGATGCTCCTTTGTATCGTTGCTCCAGCCGAGGCTTCTCGCGGTGTCTTAGGGGTTAAGGTGAAATAAAACAACTGCACAATAGGCGGTGTTATTCTAACAGAGTATAAAGTATAGCTGGAAGGACCTGATCAAGATAAGGAATTAGCTCACTAGAGCGCTGAATTGTGTAGTGACAGTCGCACCGGCTTGTTTCCGGATCTTTGTTTATTTACCATTTTAAAAAGACTGGATGACAGCCAGCTGCTGGCTCTGCAAGAAGGCAAGGGAACAAGATGTCTACATTGGCAAAGGAACAAGATGTCTACATTCGCAAAGGACTTTACAAGTTGTAACTTGTGTTACAGTCACAAACAAACACGGAACACCGTACCTAAATTTCAACTCAGAAAGCCTTTCCTCAGCCACATACACACACCACAAACCTTACGTTCACAAATTCAACTGCAGATACAATGCAGAGACCACACAGAACTATACTCAGCCTATCCTTTCTTAGGTTGTGGGCAAACGTGCATTTGCCTGCACTGCAAAACAAAACCTCTGATTGGGAGAACCCCCCCTGCTTCGTCAAGGATGTCCTGGTTTCAGCTGGGATAGAGTTAATTGTCTTCCTAGTAGCTAGTACAGTGCTATGTTTTGAGTTCAGTATGAGAAGAATGTTGATAACACTGATGTTTGCAGTTGTTGCCAAGTAGTGTTTAGACTAAAGTCAAGGATTTTTCAGCTTCTCATGCCCAGCCAGCGAGAAAGCTGGAGGGGCACAAGAAGTTGGGAGGGGACACAGCCAGGGCAGCTGACCCAAAGTGGCCAACAGCGTATTCCATACCATATGATGTCATGCCCAGTATATAAACTGGGGGGAGTGGGGGCGGGGGATTGCAGTTTGGGGACTAACTGGGCATCGATCGGTGGGTGGTGAGCAATTGCACTGTACATCATTTGTACGTTCCAATCCTTTTATTATTACTGTTGTCATTTTATTAGTGTTATCATTATCATTATTAGTTTCTTTTCTGTTCTATTAAACCGTTCTTATCTCAACCCACGAGTTTTACTTCTTTTCCCGATTTTCTCCCCCATCCCACTGCGTGAGGGGGGCAGTGAGTGAGCGGCTGCGTGGTGCTTAGTTGCTGGCTGGGGTTAAACCATGACAAAGGAAGACAAGGGTGAAATGAGAGCAGCCACCGGAGATCTGTGGGGAGCCTTGATCGTACTAAGGTGGGGAGCTGCAGATCAAACCCCAGGCAGAGGCTCTGCATAAGCAGCTCAGCTCAGTAGAGCGATGAGAAGGGTTGAGGTGAGAAAGTAACGGAGAGGTGCAAAACACGCCGCACTCCACAGGGGACACGAGAACCATCTCGTTGTGTCCTCCAGCATCTCTCTTGGAAATGGTCTTTCCCTCGCATTTCATGGTTATTTCTGAATTCATGAGCGCTGACTGCCTTTGTAATCTTTTCTAAGGTGATAGTCTTCATAACACTATGGAAAGTACAATGGCAGTAAGGATCAGGGGTGTGTGAGTGGAAAAGTGTAAAAGGAATGTAAACTAGCCTCTGCCACAGAGTAAAGAACACAAGAGGAGTGTGTCCATCCAGGAGTATCCTCTACCCAAGTGCTTTGTAGAAAGTGCATTTTATGTAAGTGCTATACCAAGATTAAGAATAATAATATGAAAATAACATGCTCAGAGGAGTGTGTCCACCCAGGAGTATCCTCTACCTGTGCACTTTGTAGAAAGCCTTTATATGTAGGTGCCATACCAAGATGAAGAATGCTGTGACATCCGCCTACGGCACTGGATTCTCCTTTTGCCTCTCGTGGTGAACGAAGACTGCAGAGTTAATAAATTCCTTCTCCGCTCCCAAGTGTGCCATCAGCTTTTTTTCCTTCCTTGTCCTCAGGGAGTTTTGTGGAGGAAGTATGTGGCAAAGCAGACTTGGACACTGTGATTCAATTCTTAAGTCTGGGGCCTGCTCTTCTGAAACAAGCTTTCTCCTTTTTCTCTGAGCCTGCTCCCACTAGCTGTAATACAGCATATGACTGCACATGCCTACAGGGAAAATGGGTTGGGAGATACATTCCACATAGTCAATTCAAGGTTTTACGGCAAGTCATTAAAGATTTTTTAAAAGTTAAAAGTGGCAAGTGAAGAGGGGAGTTATGTGAGCCCGTGCAAAAGGTTTATAATTAGGAACGAAAGCACTGGAATAAAGAAAAATTACCCTGGCCCATGGGGTGGGTATCTGCAGGCAACTCTGTGCCTGGCAGAAGGAGACGTGCTGATAGCTAAGTGGTTCAATACTTTGTTCATCAAAGCAAGTGTCAGACTCCACAGGGGTAGCAAAAGTCCCATTTAATTTAAAGCTAAGTGGCATTAAAGCAAACCGGAGCTCCAAAGAATAGATTGTAGAGAGGAATCCTGCTCTGCCAAGTAGGAAGAGAAGTGTCGAAGGTGTGGTCTAATACAGTCCCTTTTCACTAGGCATTTATAGGACCCTGTGAAATGCATATGCTCCAGGAATGCCTCCTGTCTGTGTTGCAACATGAGCTAAATGTTGTTGGACTCCCAGCAGACTCACAGCCCAAGATAGCAAGGCTGCTTTTCTGGGAGGCTGTGTTGCACCAACATGGAGGAGGCTGGATTTGGAACCTGCTCTCCTGTTCTGTTCTGACACCCGGAGCGCCGGTGCTTTCAGGTGGGCTTACCTAATGGTTGCACGCGAGAGAGGAGAAGAAATCCATCAATGTCCAACCATAATAAAAATCCATCCAATCTTGCCTCCCTTTATCAACAGCAAAAATCAAAGCGTTGACCTTTTCTGAATGACTTCTGCCTGACTTAACACCTATCTGATCATTTACAAGACACTAATTATAGAGTTGGAACATTACCTGCAGCCAGTTTCCTGAAGTGATGAAACCGGCCGATACCTGAATGATGTGATTGCCTGACAGCACATATAAAGAGAGGCACGCTGCTGGATGCTGTTGTTCCAGGAGATGGTTGCTTTCCTTCAGCTGAGAGAGCTTCGAGGTGCTTCTTGGAGCCAGTTTGCTAGTCCTGGCTGCAGGTTAGGCCACAAAACTGTAATGCTCTCAGATTGACTCTCAAGATGCATTTTGGCCCCTTCTATAAAGCCCTGTTTTAAATTAAACTTTGGGAGGGTTGTGGGGTTGTTTTTCGGAGAAAAGCCTTGCTTCAAAATAAAAAAATCAAAATTCTTTGTTTTGAAAACACTGAAATGTAATACTTGGCTTTTCTGGATTGTCTTCTCCTTTCTTTAGCCATGACTCCCCCCCAAATACGGCCCGAGCTTGCCGTTACACAAGCGCTGGGTTTCTCAGTTAATCCACCCCAAAATCCCTCTCTGCGGGTCCTTTCTCAGCGCACTGCTGCTCCATGCCGCATGAAGTGCTGCGTGTCTCACGAGGGACCCTGCTGACAGAAGCCACCCAGATCTCCTGCCCTAACCTCTGATGGTTTGTGTTTATAAAACTTTGGGGGTGAATGCCAGCCATCCTCATGAACGTGAGGGATTTTCCCCTTCATGCCACCCCACCGCTGCAAGAAGACCTTCCTCTGAAAATGTGACATATCCAGCGTTGTCTGAGGTAGTAAAGAGCAAGCCCGTTCCTATTCAAGCAAATCCCATCCCCCTGCTCTACACAGCTAGCCTTTTTCCTTACTTCTTCCCAGGAATTTCCAAACTCAGGCAGGAATCCTGTGAGGAGCATCATCACATTCAGAAAGGCTGGTATACTGCCTGCACTCCCTCTTCCCTTTTGAGCCAAAAAGCCTTTTTTTTTTTGCCACCGGTAACTCAATATAATATATCTGTGCTGAAAAGCTAACAGGGAATCAAAGAGATTTCAAACGGAAAGGAAGACAAACCTTCCAAGGCCAGTGGAAATAGAGGTTTTATCAAAATGTGTAGTTCTTAAATAAATAAGAGTAAACCAGAGATATTTATTGAAGGCCCAAGGATGAGGCCATTCAGTCAGAGACAGTAGATGGCAGTAAAAGATGGGGAATAACGAAGATTAAACCTGTAATTGGGAAACAGCGGGCGGGTTCTCATTTCAGTGCAGAGACTTCACTAACCTGGTGCCATGCTCTGCTTGCAGGTGGAAAGGCATGGCTTCTTGGAGAGCCATTTTGTTCTCATGCCTTGTGCCTTTCTCCTTTGGTTCTTTGGACACGCAGGAAATGCCGATGTATCTGCACCATAAATTTATGTTTTCATGATTTAACCCCACAAATAAGATTCCCTAAAGAAGACTTGCAAGCACAACATCCGACTTATAGGTAGGATCACACACAAGCTGCTGAAAGCCAGCTCCCCCTCACCGAAGGCCCCGTAACTGGGAAGTATGATCCAGCAGCTCACAGAGAAAGGGAAGACTCCAGCCAGCTGACATGCAGCAGCCAGCTGAAGTAACCGAGAGCCCATTTGTCCACAGGAACGTCTGGTCAGCGTTTGGATTAGCAAATTGAATATGGCAAAGAAAAACCATCCTGGGACCTTGAGCGAGTGTAGTGGTCAAAGCCCAGACCGTGCACTTTAATACAAAGCAAAACCTCGTACAGCAGAATACTGTGTAGTCCTGCATTGTGTGAGCTGAATGAAACGCTCGGCATTGTGGTCTGCGTTAGTTGTGAGGCTGCCCTGCAACAACAGAGCGCTTCCCACCTGGGCATGAAGGGACATGGCTCTCATCTGTCACGCTGAGAGGGATGAAATATGGGAGCACAAGTCAGCAGAGAGTCCTGGGTCCCTGGCTTTGCATGCATTGTCACCACATTATATATATATCCTTAGGAAATGTATTAAGCTCCATTCCAAAACTAGTTTGTTCTCTTCTTCTTCTCCCCCAAATGCCCTCTGATTATCACCTGTAGTATCCCATAGGCTATGACATATACCATAATTCTATAAACTGCAATGAACATAAACACAATTCTTATTATATAATATATGAAATACAGAATTGATATAATTAGTGCAATTAAAATACATTAAAAAGTCTAAATATCAATAATAAAATGTCCAGTTCACATTGGAAGCAGGTTGACATTTTTCACAGGAAATGGCTCCTCACAACTGAAAAATTAACTCAAAGTTCTGTAAAATCTAAAACTTTTTCAGCAGGCAAAACTTTTCAAAGAAACTTTTTCAATGAAAATAGAAGCATTAATTCCACTGAAAAGTTTTCTCAGGGGAAAGCTGCTTAATCACAAACTCTGTGTAACACCTAGAGGAAATAGCATCCTTAGCTGAGTCACCAGCAACCACAAAGACTCCTGGATTTTATATTCTGGGCCTGTCCCTGCTGAGAGTGAGACATCCCTCATGTCACGGCCCTAGGAGGGTTTAAATTAAACCAACCTCACACACATTGTGCAAGGCTGAACTTAATTTAATGGCTTCTGCCTGATACCCTAGAGGGATACGTGTTCTCTGAAGACACTTCAGCAAGACCCTTTGGTAAGTCCCAATTTGTCTGAATTTATCCTTGAAATGTACTATTGTTCCTTTTCCTCTCCTTTTCACAACCATCACCATTTTAGAATCACAGAAAAATTTATGTGGGAAGAAGGTCATCTAGTCCTGCTCCCTGCTTAGAGCAGGGCTAACTTCAAAGTTTGACGAAGTCGCTCAGGTTTTCTTGTAATGCTGAGAAATCTAATAAAATCCTGTAACTAGGACAACCAAAAAGCTCATTGAATGGCAAGGGAACTCTTTGTCATGGCATTTCTTTAAGCCAGAGGCAAAGGCATTCACTGACACACCATTATGAACACAGAGTTACGTGGCCCCTGTTACAGACTCTGTAAAGAACTAGTATCAACTGCACATGCGATACGTATGACTATCACTTTGAATCGTGCTTATAAAAACATAAGTTGCAGTGTTTAAAGCAGTAATGCACTGAGATACCCAGACAGGTATTTAATGCCAGTAGTGACTTGTCTACTATTTAATGCCATGACGCTGTTAACCAGGTTCTGTGCACTGTCTGGTGGGGAGGTGGCTTTACCTTGCCAGGTGCTTTCTGAAGTTAACTTTGGGGATCAGCAGTCCTCTGCGGGAGTGTTAAAAGTGAATACCAGATTAAGATATGAATCACGGGAAACCCTTCTGAGGTTGGGCTACAAGGTTTGCATTTGAATTGGATCTGCCTGGGGATAACTTAGCAGTGCTGGGACAAGGGGTTTGATTGAATGGTAAATCCTAGCCTCAAGGTTGTATAAGTGGCTGGACAGCTGCAGGTAATGGATATCGAAACCAGAAGGTTTCAATCTACATTTATATGTAAGCTGAGTAAACATACTTCAATTTCTGTACACACAGAGCCATTCAAGTCTTCTGAGCTCTGCAGGCATAGTCGGTTCTGTGGTCCTACAAGAAGGTGCAAGAGCCAGACGGTTCCTGATTTGGAGGTGGAATGGGGAGGGCAAGGAGCAGAGCTGGAACGGAAAGGTGGGGGAGAGAGCCCGGCAGGGCTGTAATTCCTCATCCTGCTGTTCCCTGAGAAGGATGGCACCTGCTTCCCACTGGCACAATCCTCCGGGAAGCAGCTCCCAAGCCCTTCCCCAAGTACAGCAGCAGCAAGCCTGGTCTTCCCATGCTGCAGCAGGGGCAAGGGCCTTGGCTATTGTGGCTCCTGTGCACACTGCAAATGTGTTGTTAGCATCTGAATACAGTAAATGCTTCATTCCCTTATTTTTACTTTAGTGCTTGTCTGCTGTAAAGGATGATTTCAGAATGGCTGGTGAGCAGCAAGGCATTGCATTTCTATGGGTGAAGGAAATCTCTACACAGGGGTACAGGACTGTCTCCCCAGCATCCAGCCTTTCCAGTACAAGATTCATGGGTAGCAAGGCTGTTCCTCCAGTGAGCTCCAGCAGGCAGGGTGAGAGCTTGTGAAATAGGATGTTGGGAGCCTTTGATGACCAGCTTTAGCCAGATGCTCCTTGGCTCTCCTTCAGAGAGCACAAATCCCAGTGACCTCTCGAAGGTTGTAGCTCTCCTCAGCGTGCAACTCTCCGTATGAATTTATTATGTCATGATATTTTCATCACTTTTAGGCTTTCACTTAGAAAAAGTGTTATCTAGAAAAAGTGGTTTTTAAATGTTCTCTTTGAAAAGAAGACACAGGGATCCCATGAAGAACCGTATTGTTGATCTCTGAAGAAAGCAGCGTGGATGGGCTCAGCTGCTTGAACAGAGGCATGTACTTTCATCTGGGATGACCTACTATTTCTGACACAACTCCAGAGGATTGGCAGACATTACACAGGAACTACAGAAAACCTTCTTCCTTCTTGGGGGCACCTGGAGGCTAGAAGGAAGACCTAGGTGATATAAGATGGCTCTAGATGTTCATGTTTAGGCATCTCACCAGTGAACTCTCTGTACCGAATGGCTTTTCCATTCCGTCAGGAGAAAGCCTTCAGGAATCAGTTAGCTTATTTCAGAAATGAACAATTTGGCAGTAATTCAGTCTCCAGAAGGCTTTGTGCCAGGCTCTATTGCTGCTTCTAGCCTCTGTCTGGCTTCACCCAGGCAGTACATTGCAGCCAGCCACCCGACCATTGCGCCATCTCTCTGGCTGCCACGGAGCAGTCAAGTTCAGATGACCACCTGGAAGACTGAGACCTGGGCTGTGAGCCTCGGCATTTATTGCTTCACACTGGAGATATCTCTAGGAACACCGCTAGCTGCTCTAGGCTGACCCTTTGCTGCAGCCATGACCCAGACCCTCGTACCTGAGTTGAAGCAGGTGAGATCTCAGTGAGGCAAGCAGGTAGGAGCTAGAGGGAAAATGAAAGGGCTGGAAACAGGGAAGGGGAAGGGGAGAGTAGGAATGGCAGAAGAACTTTCCTCCCAGTGAGTGCCATGCAATGATCTGTTTGTTAACTACCACACCCTGCTATGTCCTACAGCTATTTTTATCTGATGACACTTCTGTGCTGACTCATCCCAGTGCTCAGCTTCTGACACACCAGGCAAAATATCCACCCATACTCCTGCTTTATCTCCAAACCCACTCTTCTCTAGCCTATAACGCAACAGTGCTTTAAAGCATGAAAGGAGCATAACAAGCTTTCTATTTAACAAGACCCAAAGACATGCATGTACCCTGTCATCACAGCACAGTGGTATTATCCGCCAGCTCCTTAGATAATTAGGACGTGCTCAAATTTTCTTAAAATTACAGTCAGTGTGAACGATGCTGTTATTATGTGGAAGAGCTGGACTTCTATAGCACAACCAATATGGCCTTAAACCAGAGCACAGCAACTACAGGTCACAGCAGTAAATTCAGGTTGGTGTACTGAAAGTCTGCTCTGGCTGCACCTTAGTGTTAGGAGCAGCAATTGGGCTGAGAAAAATATAGAAAATACCTCACAGAGCCTGAAAGTGATTTGGCAAAATTATTTCACATTCAGTAAAATCATACTCAAACTGTCTTCCCTCTACCAGATCAGTCAATGCAGAGTTGCTCCCTCCTGGGCCTGCTTCACTCACATTTTAAAAGGCCACCAACAGTGATGGGCTTCCTACCACAGTTCAGACACTGCAAATTGCCCAGCCTGATGCTCCTGAGTGTCAGAACTGATCAGCGTTGGTTAAATTATATTCCCTGAATATCATTTTGCTTGTTAGTTATGTTTGGTTTCTTTGGATGACAGCATCCTTTCTATCACCAAAGAAACTGCTACAGAATTGCTTCTACTGATAAATCCTTTTGATTCTGATCTCTTTCTATCAATGTTACCTGCTGGTACCTGCTATCACTGTTATATACCTTGTTTTATGTGGTTGCCAGAAATATTCTCTTCCTGCAACTACAGCCTCCAGGTATACACAGGAAATAATTGACTAGTTTGCTCCCTGGTCACCTTCTGTGTGATAGACCATTCTCTTCAGTGGTCCCTGAACTCCCCAGCCAAGAGGGATCCTCTACATCCCCCCTTCCTGTCTTTGCCTTTCACTAAATCCCATTTCATACACTCTCTAGCAGCTGCAATCTCTCTGTGCTGAGCCATACTTCTACTAACATTCTGGTTTGGTGGTACTTTTATGCTAGGATTTTGGATGACATGAGTTTTTTTCCCTCTCAGGTAAAGGAAGAAACAAGCAAAAGCAGTTAGATCCTTCTGCAACAGGCAGGTGCCAGTAAGAGGTGAAATGAGGTTGGGAGTCTGGGATGTGTTAAGTGGTGCACCCAGCAGAAAAGGAATGACTTCTATCTCTTGTTATCCTGCTGATCCACTTTCCTAGCTACCAAACCTTCCACATTCTAGATTAAACTTTCTCAACTGCTCAGACCCTACAACCTCATCCATCCAAGCCTCTGGACTTGGATGAGTCTTGTGAGTCTCAGGAAATTTTTCCTTACATATATCCTTCAGCCTCAGTTCATAAATTCTCTGCCTGGGAATACTTCAGAGACAATCCAGTGAGATTAGTACTTGATTCTTGTAGGCCTTGAGAGCAACCTAGTAAATTTAATTATGGGCTCAGTAAAACCCTACTCCCAGGTGTGTCATCACTTTTTCCCATGACTCATGTTTGTTGTGTTTAGAGGTCATCCCTGTCGACACCACTGCGCCAGCTGAAGAATCAAGTGTAATACGTAAGTCTTTTTCACTTCCATTTTTTTACCCTAATCTATTATTGCTCAGCTTCTTTCTTTTGTCTTCACTGACTCCCACTTCTTAGAACCCATGAGAAACATAGATACTAGAGTCAGGGTCAGTCAAACATACTGCTTACCATCCTTTTCACTTCACATGCCGCAGTCCTGACATACTAAAGTGCCACTGGCTTAAGCAGGATCAGACCTACCTTGTAAAATGGTGCTTCTCAGACAGAAGACTGCCAAGTATCAATTCCACCTGGTGGTCCAAATTAGAGTCATGAATTGAAATGAGAAGGGTTGATCTTATGAGAAGGTCACATTAGAAGTCATCTTTTGGTTTTAACATTTTTTTCCCTGGAAATGAAGAGACTCAGTGGATGCAGCCATACCTCTTATCACTGAGAAGCCATCCAGACATTTCACTGTTGAGGCCAGCTAGAAATAGTCTACTTAAAACTCCAAATAATCAGACATGTTTTCTGCATCACATGTGCTTTCTTTCCTGAGATAACAACAGCATAAAAGAATGGATGCAAAACCACCCAGCAAGCATCTGTTTCCCTTCGTTTACCCAGCTGTTTCCCTTCATTTACCCTTATTCGGAAAGCTCTGAAATTATGATCTTTGGGGAAGCAGAAATATGAATTACTGGTTAAAGAGGTTCAGTCCAGGTCACCAGCATTTCATGATGTTCTTCACCCTGTGATCACTTTAACAACAGGCTGCAAGAGCAAAGCCTGTGTTTTGCCCTTCTTTATGGCCCCACAGACAGGTCTCCCAAACGAATCCCTCCAGGCGACAAAACCACATGTGGCATCTGAAAGGCTTCCCACCTCAGGAGGCTGTCTTCAACACTGGGGCCATCCAGCACCTACCTTTCCATCCCTGCTTCTTCCACAGTCCTCCTCCTTCCTCTCTTCAGTGTTCAACCATGTCCAGTGGAGATGATGGAGACTGAGAAGGAGACCACAAGTGCCGTGCAAATGCCCGCTACGCGGTGTGTGAAACCTTACTTTCAATGCATAGTTGCACAGTCCAGAAGGAGCTATATGAGAATGCTCTGGAGATCAGTTTGTCCTCTTGAGCTTCATGGGGGATTAATAAGATGCTCATTTAAAATAAAGCTGTAGATTAAAAAAAAAACACAACCAAACTATTAAAAGCTCTGTATTTAAAGAACATTCTCCAAGTTGTGTGTTTACATGATGTTGTGAATGAACTTACACAATGCTGGCAACAAGGTGCCAGCTTTACAATTCTTAGAAACTCTCTTTTGCCCCAAATCATTATAGAACCATTTGCTACTCAGCCACTTCTCCCAGGGGCTGAGGGGAATTTCACCTATTTTTTCATTACTCTTTTTTTTTTTTTTTGGCATGCAAAGGTACAGCATATAGTGGTTTTCTTCTGTAATTTAGATACCTATTTAATCAAGAGTAAAGTGAGGCTTACTGCTTCACAGCCAAAGGAATGCCAGGCAGGAATTTAAAACAAAGAGCTGAAAACTTTCTAAATTTCTTTAAAAAAAACCAAACAAACACCTGCTCTGTACTAACAAGCATTTAGTGGTCTTACAGCCCAAATGCATCTTTATTTACCTTTATTTACCTTCTCAGCTCACATTAGCAATGAGGAAAAGGGTTTGCCATACCTAAAAGCTCTCTTTTTCAGGATATGGTTTCAAACATTCAGCTGGACAAGAGACAAGGAGAATAGCTAAGGGCAGTCTCTGAAAAACACTTTCACTTCTCTCCTTGCACTGAAACCAGTCAGTGCCTTCAGTTTCTTTGCAACTACAGTCAGGAGGCTCAGTGTACAGAGGTTTCAGCCAGTGGAGGGCAGCAGCTGCCGTGCCTTAACCCAGCAATAGTTCCTTGAAAATTGGCTGAAAAGATCTTTAGAATTTGCAGTTCAGCCTCAGGACACTGAGAAATAGATTAGTGCAGTGAATTATTATTTTAAAATCTGTTTATGTTTCTGATTTATTAACAAAGATGATAGTAACAGATTTCAAGTAAAGAGAAGGCTCAACCTAACAAAAATACTAATAAAGACAGGAACCTGAGACCCAAAAAAGTTTTGGCATAGGACAGAAAGTGAGATTTGCGGTTACAAAACCAAACGTCAATAATGTCATCAGCCTTGGGAGAACAGATCCAAGGTTGCATCAGTGAAAAAACCATACACATTCTGAGCAGTCTTTGACATAGCTGCAGTAAAATGTGATTCTTCAAGTACTCCTACGGCAAGTGGGTAAAACTCCCATGTCAGGTGTGGAACACAAAGCTGAGACCGACATTTCAGACACCCTAATGGCTGCTTCTTGCAATGCATCATGGAAACCACAAGATGGAAAACCCCTGCAATTTTGAGAAATGATCAGGACATGGTTCAAACAAAGTATCACCACTGAAGAGCTGCTCTGGAATAACGACCGTAGTGTACTAAAATTCAGCATCCCTCCAAAATCCACTACATTGGTGTTAACTTTCAGGAAGAACTGCATAGAGGAGGTACAATGAAATTAATACCACCAACTAAAGTGATTAAATGCTTCAAAAGCTGCATGGACATTGTTAAAAAGCAATCAGGGCAAGGCTTAAGGAAAATATTTCAAAAAGACTCTCTCCTAATTTTTCCTTCCTAAACTATGGAAGACCAAGCACCCCAGTAATGTAGAAATAAGCAATAATAATAATTATAGTAATAAGCAATCCTTCAAAATGTTTAAACTTGCCCAAGCAAACAAAGTAAAAAAGAACTTATACTTTGGCAAATAGGTTACAAAACCACAATTAAAATCTGGAGGGAGAAAAATTCAGGAAAACCTTCCCTCTGGCATAGAAATTACTCGATGATTTTTTTTCAAGCTTAAAAGTCAGGAATCCTACCTGAGGGTCTGTGGGGCCAATTGATTACACTTTTCTAAAGAAAACATTCAAAAAAAGACAAAAGTGTGGCAAAAAAGCACAAAGAAACTCTTGGCCTGTATCGTGGAGAAGGGTAAGGAGGTTCCTACAACAGAACTTTTCTTACTGAGGGATGCAACAGAAGACCTGTCTCAAACTGAAGTATTAGTTGATGAGATTTTAATATGATGTAAGAGAAAGAGCAAACATGGCTTTTACAAGGTCAATCATGACTCGTCAATGTGCTGGAACTCTGTATATAGGCAAGGGTGATCTGATTTACATAATATTTTTGGATGTTTTTAAATGTTTACAAGGAAATCCCTTGGAGTGTCTCAAAGAAAAGAAAAATGAAATAAAACAGGTAATTTTCTGTGCTATTGTCTAGTTAAGAATAAGAAATAAGGAGAAGAAATAAATTGTTCACCTTCACAAAGGATGAAGGTCACTATTTATGTCCTAAAAGGAACTTTGCTATAGTCTGTTGTGTTTTACGTACTTGTGAATGATCTTGAAAAATGGGTACAGGGGAGGATGCAAACTCTACTGATACTGAATTGCTTAGGACCATAAAAACAAAAGCTGACTGTGAAGAGTTGAGAAATACTAAGTAACTAGACAATAAACCAGCAGATACTCCTTCATTCTTTATTGAAAAATGCAGAGATGCACATCAAGAAAAACAATCATACACATACAGACTGATCAGCTCTGAACTAGAAGTGGCCAGGTAGAGAAAAAAAAAAGATACTGGTCTAAACACACTTGTCTTATAGGGACAGTATAGGACATTTCTGGTTAGCAATTCTACAGGTGGCAGGACCAAAATAAAAAAGAGCAGGAACTTTTCCAGTGTTGTTAAATTGTCAAACATGTGGTTACAGGATGTTGTACAACCACCAAACTTATATATACACAAGAGAATTAGATAAACTCCTGAAATTCTTTGGAGGATTAGTAGACACTAATATGCAAATCTTGATTCAGAAAGTCTCTGTAATAGATTGTTGAGAGCTGGGAGTTAGGACCAGAGGTAGTATCAGCACATAATTGCCCTGTGCTTATTTTCTTCCTTCCATATCTGCTTTTGGCCACTAAGTGAGAGAGCATACCATCAGGGTAGGTAGATCTACTATCTACCCTTGTCCACAGCCTGCTGTATAGCAAAAGTACATTACCACTGATCGATATGGACCAGTTGTGTGACAATGCAGCCCTAAATGAGGAATGTCATCACCAGTTCAGACCAGAAAAGACCCCCCATGCAAAACAGACTTTTTCTAACATTTAATTAAAGCCTATCCAAGCTAATGACAGTGAATTTGTGAAGTCATTTGCCACTCGTTTTACAGAGAGTCAGTGAGACTTGGATCATGTGAAAGCCTGAGTTTTAGAAATGCTTACATCCCAGATTCAGGGGGCATTTTTTGTGATTTGCACATTTCAAAATAAAGCCAACAGATCTGTCACAGAAGCTGTAACAGTCTTTACTCACAGCCACCAGACCACAGCACAGTGTAGCAGCATATTGGCATCTTAAAAGATCTTACTATGTTCTTCCATAGTCTATCTGCCTACCCATTCCTCTTCTGTTGCTATTCCTTACAGCTCAAAACACCTGCTTTTGCAGCCTACAGCCCTAAACACTTTCTCTTGTGCGTAATCTCTTTTGGTCCTTTTTGCTACCTAGAACCACAATTCTGTTCCTCCTCACATAGCTTCCAGCCTGGGATAGCAACTTGGAATTGGTACCAAAGAAGAGTAAGCCATACTAGAAAACCAAGTCAGGTGGGGCACTGAAGAAGACAGGTCAGGCAATGCTCTTCAGGGTCCCAACACATTTAATCTGTGCCTAGGGGAGCCGAAGCGATCACTGTTTTGGTGGCATACAAGAAGTTTGTTGTGCTGCATCAACCACAGCTGTACCCTTCCATCCCCATTCATCTTTGACTTGCCAAGCCGGCCAGGAAAAGAATGATGAGATGATAGACTAAAGAATGAAGTGATTTTCTGAAGGCTTTCCATAGAGCTTTCAAAAGTGATTTCTGGTTTGGTTTTGCTCGTTTATTTTATTTCAAATTTGAGGCTTTGCATGGTCCATTTTGTTGCTCTTCAAGAATCAGCAGAAATATTTCCAGCCCACAACACATTGTTATCACACCTAGTAAGGGTGTGGACAGAGCATCTTTTCCTACTTGCAGGGAACTTGACCTCTAAGACCACTCGAGCAGCCAGGGTTCTCTACCTCTTGGTCTTCTTACTAAAGAATAAAATTAAGGCACTACAGCAGGGCAGGGCAAACATTGGTGCTGGTTTATTGCAATCCAGATTCTAACAAAATTAAAACACAAAGAGGATTCAAAGCAAATTTTACGAAAGGATTCCTACCCTACAAAACAAATTTAATAACTTTAGGAATCAAATATTCCTGTGATGGAGCTGAAATCACCAGCTGATGACCAAGTTTCTTCACTCTGTGCATGTCTTTCTATAAGGGAAGGGAAGAAAAGAGTTAGAAATCAAATCATGGGGTCCTGAGGTAGCTCTCAACTGTCCCAGCATGATGCAACACTAAGGGACTGATCCATCTGCTGGGTGACACTACGGAAAACTGGTAATCCCCTTTGCCTTACTATCTCATAACAAAGGTTCTTTAAAAAAAAGTGCAGATAAAATGCATAGTTATCTGCGTTTGGCTTCTTACAAAAAGTGTTCACTTACAAAGCTGATCTTTTCCTCCAGCATCTTCCTCACCACGGATGGATCCCTCTGTAACACATCACAACGGTCACACTGCTGGACATTACCCCCCTACACACACCCAGTGAAGATAACAATACAGCCCCATGCCTTGATCTGCCAAGCAGGACACAGTGGTGCCCGAGGGGATTGGTACAGATGAGGGTAGTCACCAGAGAACACCGAAGGGGAAGCATAAAAATAGGATACTCTGGAAGAGCCCAGGCTGCCTTTTCAGCTAAAAGGGTTTATTACCTGAAAAAAAGAGACATCCAATAGGCAATGCTAGGTAATTTTAATCTACCCAAAGACACCTTATGCTTTTGTTTCCATCAAAACAAATCACCTTCAGAAGCAGACATAACCCTACATTTTAAAATGAAGATTTAGATCCAGTTCCAGATCTAGACATGTCCGATCAGATGTGGCAGACTGAGCCCAGTCACTAGTGAGCCAGGACTCAGATATGAACTCAAGGTAACAACTTCTGCCCTTCCTCATGCACACACAACTTCATGAACTTCTAGTGGTGGGAGAAAGTTGCTTTTTTTTTTTTCTTTTGATTAGGCAACAGAGCACTGTGTCTAGATCATGAAGATCTGGGATCTCCAAAGTGATCGAGACCCTGAAGAACACAGATGAGGTAATATCTATAAAAAGAAGAGCAGGAATTTCACTGTAGAGGAGCAGAAAAGAAAAAAAAAAAAAAAAGAAGAAATGAAACTCACGTGGATCCCCAATCACAGATCCTTCAGTCAAACTGATGCTGTGCTCTACTGCTGGCATAAGGAAAAGATGTTAAAGAACAAAAGACAAGCAAAAACCTGAAACCAGTAAAGCCAGTTCTTTATAACAAATCACTCTACAATTCAGTTGGTCTTTCTGCTTCCAGACTGGATATAAGGTACTGAAAAGAAAGCGATCCAGAAGGCAGGCAGCAGCACTGGTAACTGGCACACTGCATGGACCACTTGGCACTGGCATACAGCACCTGATGCCTCTCCAATTATGTTGTGTTTGCAGGGAAGAAGGAAGATGCAGCTATGATGGCCTATAATGGTAAAATCAGGAATGCTGGGATTGCTGTGCATTGGCCGCATCCCTTGCAATGTACATTGCTTCTCTGGAGATAACCCACATCTTAATTGTTGATGCTTTATGGATGGTTTCCCTTGTCCTGAATTCAGATCAGAATACTAGCACAGCCAGGAGGCGTCCAGATGTGATATTAAGACAACTACCTATTATTTATTTTACCAGAATATCCCGGTACACTCATTATGAACCATGGCACTGTTTTATTAGGCATTATTCTTTAATAGCCCAGGAAAAATACCTATCTTTGCCAGGTTTTCCTCAGACAAGAGTTACAGGCCTCATGCATATCTTTATCAAGTTATTGAGGCAAAACCTACTGCCTGATGCTCCGTCAGTGTAAAGAAATTTCTGCGGATTTAAAAAAGTCCCCACAATCACAAGCCTCCTCTCCAGCATTTTCATGCTTATAGTTCTTTAGAATGTGCCTGAAAAAATAAATTTTTCACACAGTGTAATAAAACCAGAAACGTCACCATTTATAATCTAAATAAAAATAAAGAGGAAACTTCTCACATGTTGTCTTCTGCTCATATTGCTCAGGGGAGATGATGCTGGGCTCACCTACAGAAAAAGAAAAATCAGTACTCTATGGAAATGTACATTTCGCATCCATTTCAGCAAAACTCTTTGTCAATTGCCACCGTGGGGTACTGTAGGGCTGGCTGCGTGAAGCAGAGGAAGCAGAAGTAGCAAGCTAGCTGAATTTCCTGCACCCCCTCCCAGCGGTATCAGTAACTGGTAACAGAGGTTTTCATGCAAAGCTGGGTGTTTATCACATATGTAAAATGGACTGTGCTATTTTTGCCTTCTTAAAATAAGCACCCACAGATACTTTTCCCCTGTGTTTATTTTTGATATACATAACTTGTATCTGCTGCAGGCTTGAAGGATTTACGACAAGAATAAAAATTAGTAAAATACTGGCAATACAACAGACAAAAATGAAAAATGTGCCAAATGAGAAGGATATTTGGATACTGTTAAACAGGGTTTTGGAGTTCTGCTTGCATTTATTTCATTTCCATAGTATATTTACAGCTGGAGAAAGGAAATGGATAAAAACTTTGCTATTTCTCCTATTTTCAGCATAATATAACATACTAAAAATGACTACCTGACCTCTGACACCTCCAAGAAATTTCTAACTAAACTAGGAGACCAGATGTGAAATTTTTTTATATTTTTAGAATGATTAAGAAGGCCAGAAACAATAAAAACCCTCAGCCCTTCTGCCTCTCATTATACTTCACAAAGGAATAGGCTAAGAAGCCAATATCAAGGCAATGACCATAAAATTTTCCTTCGTCTCTCTACAGGCCATCACACACTGTAGGAATCCAAGACACGTGTGAGCAAGGGTAACAATGAGGCTGGTGGCTAAAGACACTTGCAGGCAGAAGGGCAAAAGAAATGGAGCTCCCTGGACATACCAGTCATGTAGTTGTCTTCCTCTGTGGGACAGTCGTATTCAACTATTCAAAAAAAAAAAAAAATTGGCATATTTTAAAAGGCAAAGTTTTCTGAAGGCTTTAGAAGAAACCTCAGCCCATCAGAAATGCACTGAGGTTCAAGTTTCATTCTGTGGAAGAACCACTCAAGCCAGATGAAGAAGAAACAGAGGAAGACAACGGGATCCTGATCCACCCACCTCTTCTCCCCCTCACCTCAACCCCTCTTGAAATCCATAATACCAAGAGTATTAAATATTTTACTTGCTACTGAGCAGATTGAAAAGTAACATTGCTGGCAGGAGCTAAACCCCTTAGATTTCTCGACACGTTTGGCCCAGAGCACAAATGTTGCGTGACAAGACAGGGAAGCTGTGCTCCAGCCAGTCTCCTCCAGGCACACATCCCACCAGAAGGCACTGGTTTCCCACAGCACGTAAAAGAAGCTGTGAGCATACTGACCAACTGTGAATGTTTTGGATTTCCCCTGGATTTGGGGATCCAGGACATGAAAGAAGTTTTGGGTTTCTGCTACCCAAGGACAAATGCAAGAGCAATGGCAGGAGAGCCATAGTCAAGGGCCAGATGAGAAAGGCCTGTGCAGACTGCATGAAAACACAGATAAACATGACTTCTACAAAGTGGTAGAGCAACCACTGAAGCATCAAGGCCAAGGAAAAGCTGAATTCAGAGCTATTTTTGTTGGCATGGCAATTTGCGAAGTTTAATAATACGTCTGACCTATTTCATGTGGAATATTGTGTCTTCTTGGCATGATTTTTTAATCAGATATTGAAAAGAAAGAAGACAACCAGTGGCCAAGGATGCCACAGGAAGGGCACTGCAGGCACTGAGGGAGGTGTGGAGGGAGGACACAGCTGGTACAGCAGAGGCAGTGTAGGTCATAATAGCATACGTCCATACATTCTGTATGGCATGTCTAAATATTTCGATGGTTTTAATATTTTGTTCCAGCCATGGAAACTGGTTTGCTGCTAGGTGACTGTAAAAGTGAGATTTGGTAAATAATTATTAGAAATCTTATACTAACACTATGATTGAAACAACAGACAAAAGTATAGCCAAGCAATTAACTAGTAGAGGTAGTTACTCATAAGTTTTGCAGTTCTTTGCTCTTATGACTAGATGTTCCTGTACGCTCGATGAGAACAATGTTGAAACTGACCACATGTGATTGAAACTGCGTTAAGCTTCGAGATCAAAGAACAAGGACAAGAACAAGGACTTCAAGGACAGCCAACAGAATCTCAAATGGGTCAGTGGTCATAAAAGCAGCCCTTTGACTCAAATGGATCCTTCATCGTGCATGATTGGATGTAGGCAGTACTATGACAATCAGTTACAATAATTTGTATGTATATGTATACTAATCTGATTAATATGTAATTGTTGCTCCATATAACCTGTTTGTGCTGAAGCTGTGGCATGCACGCTAGGTGGAATTATCCCCCATGCATCCAGCACTGCAATAAAGAATGCTTGCTTTCTGAAACTCCAAAATGAGTCTTAGAGAGTTTCTTCAACTGGCTTTTTGGTATCAGTCAAGACTGGAGGGATACTGGCAGTATTATTAAAGGAAGAAGATTTAATAGGAATAAGGCCTTCAAAATTAAGCTCTGAAGAGCATTAAGCAGTGACTTGGGTTGAAGTTGTCTTTCCCACAGTTTTCTGGTATGAAAACACGGCTTGGGCTCCCAAAGCAAAATAAACACACCTTTAACAGTCTGGGTCTTAGTCTGTCTGTGGCCCCTGCAACCTCCAGTGCATGGGAGCTAGAACCTTTCACACAGGAATCACAAGGATATATATCACAGTAACAAGAGTTAGGTAATTTAAAAGTAGCAAGACTAACTTACTGTATTCACTCCTCCTGCCTCTGCTTTCACTGGTGGTCACTTCATCTGCAGCAATGAATACAACAGAGTATATTTAGGCCAGTCATGCTCTACTAGATGCTCTCCAACACCTGAAAACCCTTAGGTACATGTGGCCAGCTGCTGTGGCTATGTGCCAAAGGAACAAGGTCAAAACATCTGGGAAAATATGACATCTAAGACATGCTCTGCTGCATCACTGGTATTGCAGCAGCAATGCCAGTTTGTGCAAGCTGTTACCTCTGAAATAAGCTTTGGCTCCTTCTTGTTCTTTACCAGAAAATACTCAGCTTTTGGATGACTGAATTATCTGAGACACTATGCTGTGAGCCTAGGCCAGAGAACAGATCCAAATGGGGAAAAAAAAGCAAAAAGGAAAGCTGAAATTGCAGCTGATGCTCCAATAATTGAACAAAAGCTTTAAATAATCAGTCACAGACCGTGGTTAACAGGTAGCCCCTTTCTGAAAATAGAAGGGTCTTGTGCAGCACACCAAAAGACAAAATAAAACACAAAAGAAATAATTAAGTTGCAGGATATTCACTGAGCTTATCTCCATTTGGTTCAAAGGTGCGTTCAGCTAGACAAAGAGAAAGCATTACAAATACACATTGCCAGGAATAACTGTTGATTACCGCTATTCTTTTACATAGGATACCTTTTTCTTAAAAATGCTTTAAAACCATCTAGTAAGGAGGCATTTCAGTGTAACACACTGTCTCAGTCTAACCTGCAATCGCACCAAAAGCCAGATAGCAACAACTGCTGCAGGGTGGAACTAAAGTGTGTCAGCACAGCAATGCAAAGTATTAAAAAAACCCCTAAAACTGCCCTGAGACATACAGAAATGTATAAATAAAGCTGTGGGGGGAGCCCTGGGCTAAGCTAGCAGGGGGGCTTCAGGGCAGGAGTGCAAAGCCCTGGCAGAGCTATGTGGAAACAAAAATTAAAATAGAAATTATAACTTATTTTAGGATCACTGGACTTGATGATGCACATATTCTTCACTCTTTAATACCACACTTTAAAACTGAACTGATACACTGTAAAGTCATTTTAATTTACTTCTTAGACCATTGGCAAACAGAAGAATAGGCTTACACTTTTTGAAAAAAATTCAGTTTGTTTGGCTTCTAGCGATTGATGAGGTAGAGGTAACAGATATCAAGGTTAAGAAAGGTTTTGAAAAAAAGGATGACGCTAATTCACCTGTTGCCTGCCCAGCAGTCTTCGATGTGAAAGGCGATATTTAGGAAAGCTAATTAAAGGAGACAAATTAGTTACATTCTTTCTAGACCTGTGTACTTACCAGTGTTAGTCAAAGAGCAAAGTATGAAAGAAAGAGACCCAGACTTCATAAAAAGACTTCTCCCTGTTGTTCTAAAGATTATTTTTAAATGCTTGCAAATATTTTTTAATGTTTCCTTATACTTTACTTTTTCCTGACAGTTTCTCTAGTGTTGTCATTGACAATAAAGGTAATAGATACACAGCTACAGGAAGCCCCTTTTTCTTTTCCTGTGTAGATTTAGAGAAAGTCTTTGACAAAAATTGTCATTTCCGAAAAAATGAGCAATGTCCAGGTGGACAGCCGAACCATAACAATGTCATCTCTATAAGAACAAATTTCCTGACAGTACGGAAAATGCAGAGTACAGTTAGATTAAACCAAAGGAACAAGTAATATAATTACCTATAGCAAACCACCAGAGGGTAATGGAAAATTTTCTTGGAAAAAAAGAAGTAGAAGCAGCATTACCAGTGAAATGCATATTGCTATTAATGAATATGATACAGGTTAGGAATTGAACTACTGCATTTTTTAAAGAAGAATTAGGACAGCTCAGATATGGACTCACTCCTTTTTTTCTGTACTTCTACAGAAGAGCTGAAACGTTGGATAAACAAAACCAGCTTTCATTAAAAACCTGTAATACATGTTGGGAAACCGGAAAAAAAAGTCTTTTATTCAAAAATTCACTTTTTTGATAGTGGAAATTCATTATTCCTAATCGCAAGATTTTAATGTCCTTTTTCCAAAGAGAGGAAGGAGAAGATCCATCATTTCATAGCTGTGCTTTTCCTTTAATATCACTAACACTGGGATATTTTAGAGGCATTAGCACAGTTCGTGGCATCCCATGTTTCTAGGAATTTAAATGATGTTCTAATTTAGGTGGAAACTCACCAAATATCTTTGTTTTTCCTTCCTTAGTAAAAGATTGGGTGAAACCTGGTGAAACAAAGAAAGAGTAAGACTCAAAACCAGTTGGAAACATTTTAGAAGAAAAATGACTGAATTTATATTAATTACATGTCAGACGTTTCATACGCTCCTCCTGTGGCTAGTACTAGACGAGATGAAATGAACAAAGGGAAATTTTGCCTATGAACATATTTCTAAAGAGTTAGTTTCTAGTGACAACATTCCTCTGGGGAGTGGTGTGATTTACATTACTCGAGTCTCTTGATCTAGACTAAGTGACAGTATACTGTCTGAATGACTGCATGAATCAATTCTGAAAAGACCATAGCAGGATCAAACCATGCACAATCAAATCTCTTACCTATCCAATTTCCAAAAATGGTTGTTGGCTTCAAGGACTCTTTCTGAGTCTCAGACTGAGATAACTAAAACAGGAGACCACTTTTCCCTTGCCACAATTACATACAGACTGTAAGGTACTTGGAATATATCTACAGGAAAAATTCTATACATTAAAAAATTAAAACTATATTTATATTTTATGATTTTATATGTGACTACATACCATTATTTTCATTATCCTCAGCAAGCTGCTTCCTTCTCTGCAGTCAGAGTTTTATCTGCTGACTTCAGTAATTAATACTTATCTGTTTCAATTCCTATGGGCTTTACAGAGCAGATGGCCATTGGCTAGAGCCCTGATGTAGAATTTGGGAGAACTAAGTTCCAGTGCCTGTTTTGTAACTGAATTCCTGTCTGATTTTTAGCAGGATATACAGCCTTTGTGAGTCTCAGTACCCATCTGCAAAATCAGTGCTTGCAGTATTTTGTTTAAATACATTAAAAATTGTATGACAGTGATGGACAGCATGAGAGTATCCTGGATTAAAAGCGAGGAGGGCTCAGAGAGGGAGCTGCATCCCATTTTTCGAAGAATATTTTTCTCCTGTTAAGAATCAGTTCTGAAGTTTCTGTCAATAATATCCATTCTAACTCATTGAAATATATGCCCTAGGGGCTGACGTATTCTAGAAAGCATTCTAGTTATCAGGTTTCCCCATCTTTAGGGTTGATTTTCATAGTAGGAAGTTTACACTGCTTAAAATGTTATGTAAGCCAGCATGCAATGCCGCATGTAAACCACCCGTCTGCATAGCTCCCTAGGGAGCTCCTGGTCTGGGTGTCCATTCCTTCTTTAGTTGGTTATGGGGAAAAGAAACTCACCATTAGCTTCTGTGGTTGTGTCCTCCAGGTAGGAAGCTGTGATATCTGAGGACAATAATTATAAGAAAAAATTAGTTCTAACAATGTCCTGTATACTCAGAGGACATGAAGTACTTTCTGGAAGTGTTACTCTCTGCAGCACATAGCATGTATCTGAGTAACCCAGCACTCTCCACTGTCTTGAAAGACCTTCAACTGGGGGTCTCTAAGAGTTATTTTGGTTTCCAGAGGTCACAGGCACACACAGTAATGAGACCAGCTGAATTTTCCATCATTGCTTCCCAACAGCATCTTAGGTCTCTGTACTGCACTTGTCTTATAGTTGGGTTGGAAAGGACTTTTAAAGGTCATCTAGTCCAACCCCATTGTGATAAGCAGGGACATCTTCAACTAGATCAGGTTGCTCAGAGCCCTGTCCAGCCTAAGGCTGCTCAAAGCTGCTTTCAGCACCTGGTGCATGCGCTAGAAAAAGCTTCCGTTGCAGATTTCATCTTAGAAAGAAAACAGGATTGAGCTATTGCAACGCTTACCTCAACTGAGGGGGAAACAGACCACAGCAGGCAACAACCTGCAAGCAAACCCATGAAGATGGGGACGCCAGGGAAGAGCCCCTAGTACAAAGATGGTGTCAGGCTGAGACACATCCCCCCACCCTCCCCCCCCAAAATGGTTGCCTGAAGAAAGCTGGTCTACCCAAAAAAAGCCCATCATGCCGGCTGGACTGTACGCCCCTGCCTCGCTGCCTGCACACACACCGGCGAGGCTGCCGGGCACACGCCAGCCTGCATCTACCCAAATGGCGGCCTGCCCCTTAGGCACCCTGACCGAGGTCCCACCGAGCGGTCCCGCCACCTCAGCCCACCCCTGTGGGGACGGTCCCCGCTTACCTGGTGCTGTGGTGGGGAAGGCCAGCAGCGGGGCCAGCCAGGCCAGGAGGAGCAGGGCTTCCCTCGGCATGGCGCGCGGCCTGCCCGCTGCGGGAGCGCGGCCCCGCCGCTACTAGAGGAGCGGCTGAGGGGGCGAGGCAGGGGGGGACGGCGACAGGCTGAGCACCACGGCATGGGGCCACCCAGAAACACATTCCCGCATTTTTACGGGCAGTGGAAATTCCCCTCTTTCGCCCTTCACCGCCTTGCAGAAGCGTAGCCCGGGGGCAGCTCTCCACCCCCGCCGGCCTCATGGGTCCTCCCCAGGCCGGGGTGGGCGGCTGGGTCCTTCCGAAATGGGGGAAGGCACCCACCCGGCTGGTGCGGTTCAGGGGAGCTGCTCTCAGCTTAGTCTCGGCTTTGGTATTTCCAGCTTCTGCGCCAGGCCCAAAGACGGGCCAGTGTCCCTGAAGGCAGGGATAGGGGTTCAAGGGGATTGCTCATGGATATTCTATGATTCCATGACTGTTTTCCCAAACCGTGCACATCTCAGAAGACATCTGCTGTAGTGTGACTAGACCCTCTGTTAAACATCCAGGAATCCATGAATCCACACAGGTGAGCGCCTTCAGAGAGCCCTCTTCTAATTCTCCTCAGCAGGAAGGAGTTGTCACTCTGCCTTGGGAAAAGCACTGCTAGAAATCAAGTGAATCACCTAAATTAACAGCATATCATGCTTTTAAATATGGCTGGCTTTGCCTGCCTGAGACACTTAGGGTGATTAAAATGTCTTAATTAAAGGCTAGATGTTCTTTAGAAGACACCTTTGCCTGGTCTAGACAGGGTGAGGTGATAGTTGTCTGATCATTAACACCAGACCTGGGCCCTGGAGGGTTAAGGAGCAGTACAGAGTTGCGCACCAGGTTATATTTCTGATGCATCAGTCTGGGACAGCATTTAAGCGGGTGCTTTTTTCCAACTATGAAAGGTCAGATAAAGACTGATCTGACATCAAGTCTAGCGGTACAAAGTTGAGCCTTCGATATTTGTAAGAGGTTTCAAACCGCACAAAGGAAGGACATTTTGATGTGAAACTAGAAGACCTCAGGGCAGATTTACAGTGATGCCAAAGCCTGGGCTCGGTTTCTTTGCTTACCAGAAAATGTCTCTTCTTCATGCTCTGTAACAGACTACAAGGCCTATTTGCTCAGCCCTTAGGAAAAGAAACAAACCCCCAAAACCCAGATGCTGGATTAACCACACAGAAATTCTGAAGTGTTTTAATGGAAAACCAAAATAAGGAGACACTAGTAAACAACAGTATCAGCAGAAGAATATGATTGTGACCTGGAATCTGCTAGACCCTGTACAAACTCCGTTGTGGAATACCACAGAGTGCTCAGCATAGCCTGTATAAGAAATGCTGTGGGCTTCAGCCAGTGTGCGCTGCAGAGAATTAAAAGGTGAGCAATTTAGTGTTTCTAGATGAGACCCTGAGCTAACATGGTCTCCTTGACCCGCAGCTTTTCTGTCATGTAACTGATACAGTCCCAGAGAGGAAGCAGAGAAAAAAAGAAAAGAGTTTCCTCTAGGGAAAAAGGAGATGAAATTATGAAGGGAGAATTAAACACAGTGGAAATGCGTGTTTATTAACCCCAGTGTCCTTCCTCACTGAAACCACTTATCGGGTAACTAGATCTTGCTCTCTTCCTTGTCAATTAACTACCACCTTCTTGCCATGCTTCTTCACCAGTGACCTAGTGTCCCTGTTCTCCCGTGGTTCTGACACCTCACTGATTACTTCGTGTTATCCTCACATGGCACTTTCTTCTATTGCCCATCTAATATTCCCACCTGCTTGCCTTCCACTTGCTAAATGTCCAGTCTCATGCTTTTGCCTGTGTCTTGGACTAATTTCTGGCTTTATGGGCTGTATCTTTATCCTGAAGAGGGGAGGGTTAGGGTAAGTCTGAAAAAAAGGGGATAAGTAGCAAGATCTGTAAAACAGACATGCCACAAACTGTCTTCCCCACAAAACCTGACAAATGAAGGGGATTATATTACTCCCGCTGGTCCTGCAGATTACACCGGCTGATTGGTCATGTATGGACTCCTCATCTGTTCCAAACCTTTCTGCTGCAGGTTAGGGATGCAATGTGAGCTGTGCTCACAGGCTTGCCTTTGCCACAGGTTGTTATCCTGGAAAACACCAGTCGCATTTCTGGGTTGAAAGAGGAAGTGTCTCATTTTAGCATTTGCAGCATCCTCGTGTTGTGGTAGACAGGTTGAGCTCATCATTTGTTACCCTCCACAATGCATTTTATACAGTCGTGCAGGACTTTTATCTTTCTTGGTGCTGCATAACTATGTCAACCCAAGTTACCACTGAGATTTAAGATAAGAAGCAAGGGAAGATGAAGAGACTTCTCTACAAGTCTCCACTCTCAGGCCAGGGGACTATGGAATGCCCTCAGGACAAACCTCATGTCTCCTTATGTATTTCTGTAATGTCAGTTATTAAGGCACATGCATTTGCTAAAAAGGGAAATGGTGACCAAGGAGAGAACATGCAGCCAGAGGTGCTCTGATGTCAGCGCTGAGATCTATATATTATTCGGGATGCACATCTGCCATTCTCCCTCAACTGCATTGCCTACCATGTCAAGTTGGGCGTTAGGGTGTTTTACCATCCCAATTTTAGGGGCTGTGTTTTGTTATTTGCTGTTTATTAGCTGGCTTCCTGTTCAAGCACAATTGATTGAGCGGGGGGGCCTGATCCTGTGTTAAAAAAAGAAGTCTGCATTTTGCCTTAGAGGTCTGGATAAAAAGCTGTGGAGCAGTTTGGCCATTATTATGAGGAAAGAACTAAGAGTCCATAATTAAATCGCACACTGAAATCAGCTTAGAAATATGGGGGTTTGGACAATGTATATAAGGATATGGCTTCAAGAACATGTTGCAAAAGTGGTACTTCAAGGCAGATTTTGCATGTGGTTTTCACTGAGAGTTACAGACACCTCTCCATACAGCTGGGGGTGAGAAAACTCTAATCACTGTCACACCTAAACACAGAAGGAGGGTTGCAAGCAGGTAAGGACTAATCCAGCTCCTACTGCAACCGGTGTAACTCTCAAGGATCCAAGAGTTACTTCTATTGCTGAATCAAACCACTTTACTACACGGTTGCCTGCTGGGTTGCCAGCCCAGCTGACCATTTGTTTGTAAACTAGATTCCCCCCTTGCTTCTCCGCTAAGGTCTGCATTTGGTTTTCCAGATTCCAAGACACCAGATTCCCCATAAGAAACAAAGAGGAATGTAAGCATTCATGCCTGAGAGCCTACAACATACAAAATGAGGCGGTATTTCTCCCTCATAACATTGTTCTCTTCTTTGATGCTCTGTTCAGCTCCTAATTCATTTGGGATTACAGAATGAAGTATATCGAAATCGTATGACATTCTGGTTTACTTCATCATCCTCTAGCACACCCATGGGATCTAGGGGCATGTGTTGGTTTTCCTCACCTTTGTGTCAAAGCTACATTTGGAAAAATTAGAACTAAAAGCACTAAGAGACCTTCTCCCTCCCTCCACCCCCTGAGGAGTACAGTAACATACAAGACAGTCCATGCTTTATTTGCAAAGGAGGATCACCTCGAACTTGCACCCCCAGATGGAGGACTAGCTTATTGCAATTAGGAAAAAGGAAAAGAAAAAGTCAGATGGACTGTTGAGGACATACAGCCGCAGAAGTGGTCCCCAGCTCGTCCTCTGTAAAAAAACAAGGAAGCTCATCTGACTGGACCAGAACTGTAACACTGTGATGATACAGCTCAGAAAATTTCCGTTGAGTTCAGGGCCAGTCCAGACCTCAGGAGTCAGAGGTAGTTTCCTGTTCAGTACAGACAAAGGGTGACTTACATTTACCAGAACTGTCAAGAAGCGATGCAAAGCAAGATGTATTTGAGACTATTGCAATATTTTAATGCTACCACCTCATTCAGAAGGAAAACTTAGGTTTGATGAGTAAGGCATCTAGGGCCTTCTGATTCTTGTCCATCTTTGAGCATCTTGTGTATCAACAGCCTGGTCATGCTAACAACTAACGACAATATTGCAGTCACTGAATTTGCTGCTCTGGGAATGCAGACAAGACATTCTTGGCAGCTTTGAAGGAAAAAGGGTTCTAGGTGAAATCTCTCCCCTGAAATATTAGTGAACTTCAAAATGCACTAAGGTTACCTTGTGTTTGTATCAGAGAAGTCTTAAGGAAAACCAGCAGTATTACCACCTTTTTCACTGTTATTGCTATCTTGAATGAAGCCCCATGGCAGGCAGGCAGTACAGAAGAAGAGCTCTGGATGTGTTTGAAGAAAGTCCTCCTCCCTAGTGAATCTTACTGCAGCAAAAAAAAAGGCATTTCAGAATGAACTACTCAAGTCTTCTACCTCACAGGAAGGTTGCCTGTCTGGACTGGTGAGTCCGGCTATGCAGATAGGTGGTTAGCTGATTTATTTCAAAGGCTGTGGGCTACCGTATATTCTGTCTTTTAGGAGGAGCTGTGTGAGTTTACCATTGTGAGGCTCTTGAAGTCCAGGAAGCGATGGAGTCTTTGGCTTATTGATGAACAGCAACACATCTCCAGCACGTGCACACCAAATATCCAGTTGCAGGCAAGCAAGCCCTATGAAAAGGTACAAAATTAACTAGTACAGTTCACAGAAGGTCCGTGTTTACAGCTCAGGTCCTAACCAGATCATCAGTCTCCAAGCATTTCTGCTGGAAGACCTGCTGGGATGCACCATGGCTCCCTTGCTGCCCAAGTACAGTTGTCTCCTATCTTCTGCCCGCATGGAGGCAGGACACAACTGAGATCGGATCTCCCACCTTGAAGTTCTCCTGCCTGTAAAGATGGCTTTGCTCTGGGATGATTTTTTACATAGGCAGGTAGAGAGCTTTTTCAAATCAACTTCTCATTTGGTGACTTGATGCCAGGTATTAGCCACAACAGCATTTCTGTTGCTTTCCACGTGAGTAGACTGTTACAATTTCTCTCAGGAATTGATGCAATGGTGAGAATTGCTAGGCAGAGCCTGAATAGTGAATGTTCTGCTAGCTCTGAATTTGGTTATCCTGTCCCTCCTATTCCCACACTGCAGCCTTTAAAAAGAGTGTGCTGAATTTCCAAAGAAAATGGTTTGAAGCTACCCTTAGTTTAGGATTTTAGTTGTTCTTTTTACATTTTTATATTTGCCTTCATCAAGGTCCTAAAATGTTTTCTCTAGTCTATGCAATTTAATCAAGGCCATCCTTTCAATGGCTTGTTTGCATTCTTTAATTATCTCCGGCAGTCTTTACACATGCATTACTGTGTCCACGAATAAAAGGGATGGTGCTTATCAGCCAGGGCTGAGAGAATGGCCGAAAGGCCAGGAAAAAAAAGGCCAAGCCAGAACAGCGGGAATGTGTGTCACTCATAGCTCTGGGATGTGCCTGAAGCCAGAGGGAAAAAGAATGCAATATAAGGAATTGGGGAACTCCAGGGAAAAGGAAAGGAGCAAGAAACAAAGAGGAAAGACAACTACCTAATGCTGGAATTAGTGTCACATATGACTTTTTAGATGTCATGTGTAATATGTATAATGTCATATATATAACCAATGACCAGGCAGCCTGGTTTTAACAATTCAGTAAACAGACAGGGCATTTTCCTCTCAAGCTGTGTCTAAGGAGGAGTTTGCCTTTATGTTTGAGAGCAGGAGGGTGTGAGCATGAAACAGATGCAAGGAGAGAGTAATTTTGTTTGCCCATATCCTTAGTATTGTTAGGATGAGAAACCATCACAAGCTGTCCTGGAGAGCAGCCAGGCTGACGAAGCACAGAGCTGATCAGCTGGTGTGGCTCCACTGGCCGAGAAGTTACTAGAGCTCAGCAGGGATCTGCAAGAACCTGCTTCACACCTGACCATCCATCATCCATAGCTTTCTGTCTGCCAAGAGCCATCAGCCGGGAAATACTTGCCATTTCAGAGATGCTAAATAGATTATAAACATTGACAAACTCCCCCAAATTCAGTGAACGCAATTGTATTCTCTGCCTGTGGGGCACAAAGCTCAGATTAAAGTTTGTTGAACTCACCATAAGTGCTATAGTGGATTGCCAAAACCACAGGCCAGCGTCCCAAGTTCTCCATAACCAGAAAAAAACCCAGTCACCTCAGTTTTAATTAACAACTTAATCAGAGTACTTTCCCCCTCTTCAGAGTTACGAGGCAGTATATGTGTGCTTCTTACCCAGTTGTCTGCACAATGCAAATGGTTGCTTTTCAGATGCTAGGACCTACCACTGAAATTCCTGGAGATCTGCCTGCAGCAACTGGAGACTTGGTTATCTGCATGAGTCTCTGTCTGGCTTATAATCAGTGATGATTTTTAATTGGTCCTGAAATGCCTTTCCCTTTGCTGTGTTTGCATGTGCAGCATCTGGGTGGATGTGCATTCAGTTCAGCTCCTTGTTCTGGAATGCAGACTTTGTACTTGCTAAGGCTTGTATGCCAGGAGCTAATGATCGCTGCTGCTGTGTGTCCCTTTTCAATCATCTGGTATTATTGAGCAAGTTATATATGCAAAACCACATCACTTTAGTTCTCAATGACTGGATTTTTCTTGCTTCTAAAGAAAGCTGGAGCTTGATTTGGACTGGCAACCTCATTTGGTTGTAGGGGTTATCTGAGAGTCTGAGGTGAGAGACAACTATCTTAAGAATCTTCCAGCTCAAATCAGATCAGGTTAGTGAATGACAACAACATGCAAGTCCATTTCAGGTCAAAATGTCACCTGTCACTTCTTCTTTTATTATCTCTGTTTTTCAAACATTTCTTTCTCCATGGTATTTGAAGACCTAGATTAATCCCAGGGCACCTTGCAAACAAAAGGAAGATCTTGAGAAAAACGTAACCATTTTCTTCTACTATTCATTTGGTGCTCCGCTCTGTGGGGCAGAGATTCTGTATTTAGACAGTACTTACCAGAGCAGCAACAGCTCAGAGGTGTTACAGTCATACAAATACTAAATGCTATTTTTCTTCTAGTCTGACTAACACAAGAACAAACACCAGCATGTCAAGTGCTTTACTAAATCTCTTTATTGATTTCTGGTGCATATACTATAAAAATGGGGTACATTATCAGCAGCAACAACATGGCTTAAGTACAGATAAGCTTAGATACAGAGAACAATTCGAGAAATATTTGCTATACAGACTGCTCCTACTCAAGGTCTGCAAATCATTGATCTCAGCCCACCCCAAAGAAGTTGTAACATAACTGATGAGAACTGAAAATAAACTGTGAGATGCTGTTCTGGACAAGTAGAACAGAATAATTTTATTCAAGCCAATGGAGGAATGAGACTGAGACTTCTCTAACTAAACAAATGTAGTTTCTTGCACCTTCAATACCCCTTTCATACAAATCCCACTAAAGGCTGTCAGGAGAAGAAAAATCACATCCAAACCTGGGCTTCATAAAAAAATTCAGTGCAAACTTTCACATTCCCTCTTTTATCCATGAATTTGCACTTGCACATACAGGATCTAAAAGCTTATCTATATTGCAAAATCAAGTCAGGTGTGAATTAGAAGTGATGTCTCAAACTGGTCCACTTGGTCATTTGTGTTATCTAGACAAGACCCAAATCCAACTTCTGATGCAGCAGCTTGAGCCCATGCCTTGGTACATGCACTGATATAATTGGGTTGTTGCTGGTATTACAGGATTAAGCAAATTCCACATAAAAGTAATAAAATATGTTTTGTCCATATATGTAGAGGTTAGAGGTTTAATGGAGATCCTGGAAGACATAACTGAAGAGTGATCAGACTGATGGCATGTCTTCTTACATAAAGGTGTCTTCAGAGAGAATAATGTAAAAGTCAACAAGCATTATGAAGCATTATGTCTTGTTTTGTTGAAGAAGCAGAGCCTTCCCATGCTGAGTTATCTGGAAGTAAGAGACAAAAGCTAAAAGTAGACAATCTCACTGAAGTTCAACCTGCTGCGAGCATCCTATAAGTAAAGAGAGGGCAGCCGTATGCCATGAGGACCGTGGCAAGACGTGCTGTGCCTCGGGACGGAGGCATGGTCATGCAGATATGACTAGTGAGCTGCTGAGTGACAGGGGCACTGGTTCTGGCGCAGGAAGGACATGGTGTCTTCTGAGTGGCCAGTGACAGCTTCCAGGGAGAGCGACCAGGAGGAGCGATTAAACATGCTTTGTAGCTCTACAAGAAGCACTAGGTATGGATGGGAAGGTTTTCTCTGGAGGGCTGTTCACTGCCATTCCTAGTCCAAATCAGACAGACAACTGTTCTCCTGATTTCCTTCAAATCCCAGACTGAACGACACAGCTGGCTTGTCTCCTGTCACTTCACCAGGTCACTGTCAAGCCTGGCCTGGACAGTTGTTATGGGAATGACCTCCAGCTGCACCAAGCCACGCACTTGGTTCATGTCACGGCAGGTTTGTGGGGTTATTTCACTCCACAGCTGGGACACACCTACGCTTAAGTGATGAATTTTCTTGGAGTAGAAGCAGCAGAACCCTATCCTTGCCCTGGCAGGCGGTTCTGCAAAAGCTGCCGGGTATTCAAATGTGCTCTGTGAAGTACAGCATACATTGGTGGCAGGGAGCTAGGTTTTATCTAGTGTGACTGTGAATTGCTAGCTGGTTGAATTTGTGACGGCAACTTTAGCATTTGGTCTGGGATGCTTCCTTGCACCCCTTCTGATAAATGCAAATGTATTGTATGAAAATACAAACGCAGCTAAAAATGGCTTACCCTCTACGTTAGCGGGACGGCAGAGTCTGCCTCAGAGGTTGTGACATTTCACTGCCAGGAGGATGACAGTGATGAGCAGAATCACTGCAGTGAAGTACAGGGCGACAACGACGTAACACCAGTGCGAGTTCGCCAAGCAGGTCGCTGCCAAGGGGACAAGGGAGAGGGGTCTCACCACAGGCAGAAGCAAGTCAAGTTTTGTTCTTAGTTTTTCGAGTATGCAAAATCATTGTAGCTAGGCCTTCAGCAGGAATGTGCTACCCTGTGTGCTATAGATCTAGCACCTGTGGAAAGCGAAGAGCAAGTTTATGAGGATATGCTTGGTGTGTTGCAGATGCAACGGAAAAAATTTTGGAGTTTTTTCAGCTAAATGTACCTGTAGGAGATAAATCTTGCTTTGGACATTCTTTTCTTAACCAAAAAAACAAATGCCTGAAAACTGGAAAGCTGTGGGTCCTAGCATTTTAGTTGTTACGTGAAAAAAAACTTTATGTATTTATGTATGTATATAGGTTTATATGTATATAAACCTGTATGTATATATGTTTACATATAAAATCACATTTTCAGGGTCAGAAGAACCCTTTCCCTGGCCAGGCCTAGTTTTTATCATCATAGCTGTTGAGAAGATGCCTAAAAATATGCCCTCTCACCTTCTGTGGCCAGGCAACAGCTTTGCCAATGCTGATGTGTCAACATTTTGCCATGCAGTTTGCCTGCAACACCTGCACAGCGCTGCCAGTGCTTCTCACTCTGCAATACACCTTGCCTTTCCCTTGGAGAATCGTCATGCTATCATGGGTTATTTTTCTGAGGTTACACAACTGAAGACCCACAAGGAAATCTTGACATTCACATTCAGGCTTTAAAAAAAGGTTCTATAGGTAATTTGAAATTCTAGAGACTTTTTCCAGATTATCCTCTTTTTGAGCATAACAAAGAAACACATGTTTAATGAGTCATTAATTCCCTGCCTCCATCATTTTCTGCTCCAACTGTAATCCTGTCTAGGATCATTGTGTTCTTTTGATTCCCATGCCTTAGCACTTTTCAGGCTGATCTGTACGGTACCCCACCCCCCCCCCATCTAAACCAGATTTAGAACAAACACCTGGCTTCTGTGGTTTTAAAGAGGTTTCAGTGAGGAATGTGAAGGGACAGAGCTCACCTATAGCATTTATCCATATGTATAGCATATATGGATTTTGATATTCCTTGAACAAAATCCTGAAAACCTGGCCATACTGACAGCGTAGGCAGAATCAGAGAAAGGAAGGGAGGAAGTGAGGGCTGGGGTGCAAAAAGGCAGCCGCCAACAAACAGATGGGCCAATGGCGATGTATCAAAACTGTATTGCTGACAATACTCTTCATGCTGCAGTCCAATCCTGGTTTCACTGGCATAAAATCAGAGGGCATTTAAATGAAGCCAGTAAATTGGTTTTGCCTTTGTAACAGCGGGACCAAGATCTCCACTTGGCCCACTCTCTTGTCTGCCCAACTGTCACTTTTAATCAGAAAGACCATCTGAAGCTTTCAGTTTCTTTTTCCTTGTGGTAAGGCCAAAATAACCCACCAATGGAAACATTTGTTCTCACCAGCATTTTCTGCAGCTAACATTTTTTCTATAAATATCTTAATTGTTCTTATGCATCACACGAATGCAATATTTTCTTTCCTTCTCTTCTTCATGTTCACCTCTGACAGGAGAGTTAAAACTCATATCCGATATATTATTTCACTCTGCAGAACAAAATTTACTTTCAAGACTGGTTACACAGTTTGAGAAAATAGTTTAATGTATCTTAAAATTTTCACTGGAAAAAGGATAGGCACAATTTATCTGAACTTGTCAAATAACTATTAAAAACCAAATTTTTGCTTTCTAGCTATTACTTTCTAAAAGTAACTCAGTTTCTGTGCTTTAAATACTATCGCTGACCTGTTCATTCACCCTAAATGCATGTGGAAATGAAAAACAATACATGGAAATTGTTGCTAAACAGAAGAGTTTGCAAGTGCCTTGACTGCAAAGTGAATTTTAACCACATGTTCTGAGCATCCCTCAGGAGTGGGGAGCAGGGAAAAATGGACCGAAATCACCCGCAGCAAAGATAGAAAGTGATAGTGTCCCATACCCTGGAAAAGTGTGCTATTTGGCTGCTGAACGGGTGGAGAGTTGCTGTGTTTTGTGTGGGTCTAACTCACTAGAGGCATGGAATGGTAGTTTGTCCTGCTGCCAGGTCCTGGTCCTCCAGTAGACCACACTGCCTGCATGGTACATGTTCATTTTCTTCTGGGATCCTTCTGGGATGAACTATCTCGTCCCTTCTCAGCAGAAAGCTGGTTGTATTTCAGAGAACATTCTTTTCCCACAGTGCAGGTATGGACAGTGTCAAATTTTACTCCCTCTGCCCAAAACTGATCAGCAGCATCCCCAGCGGACATTCCTATAGTCTATGTGAGACCCCTTATTACATTCCCAGCAGCATATAGCAATGTTTTCTGTGCCATGCTTTAAAAAAAAAAAGGTACTTTGGTGAGGTGCAATGCCACCACCTTTTAAATTTCTCAAGCAGAACGCCACAACCAAACGAGTCTCAGGGGGCCCGAAGGAGGTAAGCGGCCAGGAGCTATGGTGTGCAGAAGCAGCTGGTTTTCTCCGGCATGGCTCACACTGAGGAGTGGGGACACAAATCTGTCTGCACCAAGGGGACTCGGGGCCACCCTTTGCTCCCAGGTGCAATCCATACCAGCAGCACAGACATAAGCCAAAGGCTCGCTAGACTGAGCCCCGGAGGCAAGGGACACTGACGCCATGAATCCTCACGGGCGTAGCTGGGGCTGAGGCACAAAAAGTTTCGCCTAATGCAAACCTGGGGGCCTGTGACTCTAGCTGCTGACCTTGAAAACACTGTCACTGGCAGCCTTCAGGTACCCCCAGGGAAAACCAGCAGCTGGGAAAGGTTTTGAAGGTCTTTTGATTTGCCTAGATCATATCAACATCTTTTTGGGCAGCTAGCCCTAAGCAACTCCTCCACTATATGTAAATACGTAATTATGATGGTATACAAAGATGATGAAATATAATGAGAAAATGTGAAGTGTCCCGCAGTGTTGCAGTACCTGTATGTGTAGTCTTGGGTGTGCTGTCAGGTCTGTCAGATCGCCATTTCACATTCACCTCACTGTATGTGACTGGATCACCTGTTGAGACAAAAAGTGCCACAGTTAGAGAACCTGCCTGAGGCCAGCCCTCGCCATCCGCATTGCATTGAGTACCCTGCAGCATCAGACCTTCTCTGAGAAAGTGGGAAGAGCAAGAACACACAAAAGAGGTTGTTTTCTTTTTTTTTTTCTGATAAGACTTGCGTGTCACTGAATGAATGTGCCAAAAAGAAATTACTAGAAGAGTTAATGCACATAATTGTCCTGCTGTGCAGTTTTCCAAAGAAATACAAAAAATGTTATTCAGTTATTAAATTTTAGAGAAATTAAAAAAACCCTGTAGGTGACTGTAGGTTATCACACACTGAACTACTCTATTATTAATTTTATTTTTTTCTTATTATTCCATATCTTATACACACATGTATACATTCTGTCAATCTTTAAGCAGAAGTTAATCAATGGCAACTTTTTTGGCTAAATTAATTTTTTTCTATTTAATTCTTAATAAACTTCTTCTTCCTAGTGCATTCAGATCTTGTACACGGGTACGAAGCATGCCTGTCTTCTACTGTTTCTTTCACAAAGAGGAGCACAGTTCCTGTTGGAACTATGCATGTGCATAGAGCAGAGACAAGCTATTTTTCAATCACTGATGAATTAAACATAATTTTTAACAATTCAGAGTAAACCACCAAATGTAAAATATGCAAAATATAAATGTGTTTTTTTCATTTCATCCACAGATTTTTCTTCCTCAAGTTCATTCTTCCAAGAATTTAAATAAGGTTTTAATTAATGGTTGGTAAGTACCACTGCAGACAGAGCACAGATTTTCAGTACAAGCCATTAATTCAACTTTCTTTACAAAAAGGCGAAAGGAAAGCCTGTCTGTAGTTAATTCTCAGCCAGAATAATCCAAAAGCAGCTTTTTTTTTTTTTTCTCTTGTGGTTAGTCACAGAAGACAGAAACTTGGGGAGAGAAGACTTAACAATAGACTTATCTAAATCTTTATTACCTTGCTAATTTATGATCATTCTCATTTGTCAGCAGAGGAGGCCCTCTCCTCTCTTACATCAGTGCCCTGGACACATGCTTTCCATAACTAAGAGCCATTTGCAAGGGAAACTTTCCATATTTGATGCAGAGCTGGCAGGACTGCTCAAATTGCAGCAGTTCATCTCCGCTGAGTCAAGACACCCATTCCTCTGGGTTTGGAAATCCCCATTTCACAAACCAAGGCAACCAAAGCAGGTCTTTCTCTCATTGTGAACGTTTATGCTGTTTGTCGTAATGAGGTCTAGAAACAACAGGGAACAACTGATCTTCCTCCAGTCACTGCTTGCTTCTCTGTTTCTTCCACGCATTACTTGTCATGCTCTTTCCCGACTTTTTCCCCCTTTATCAGCTGCTCATCAGGATAAAGAGCTTCCCAGAATATCCTTCTTCTCAGATATCTGTTTTTAGGATTTATTTTGAAAAAGAAAAAAAAAAAAGCTCCTCTATCCTTACACTTGATCTGACTGCCTTTACACACATCAGGAGGAAGTCTTTGTTAGATGCTTGTGCCTCAGAGCATGCACTTGTTCCCTCCGAAAACTACCTAGCATCTCCAGAGTGCTTGGAGATATTGGCCTACATAGATTATACCAGAATAAGACATGGCTGCACTGAAAGAACTGCCTTGAGACAGAGCACATTCAGGCAAAATAAACTGTGGCTTTTCTATTACTGGAAGACACGCCTTCCAAATGCAAAAGGATTGCCTCTTGCTATGCGTGGAGCCTGTGGCAAGCACACCAGCACTTTCTGTAGCACTGTCTTCACATCAGGCTTCCAAATGTGACATGGCAGAGGTCAGTACACATACTGGGGGCTGCTGGGAATCTCCCCATTCCGTGGTCAGTCAGAAGAAAACCCTCATATGCGCTGGTAACCACTAGCATGGTTGTGACACACCAAGTTGCAGCCATTAAAAAAAATGTTTTCACCATGGGTTACAAGATGTTTACAACCAAAGCAGAGCATAAAAAATGTTGTCAGGGTGGCTTTCCCCAAAGGTGTGGGTTTGCCTGGCAAACTGCACGTTCCCTGCCTTCCCAGCCTCAACAGGGGAGCATTCCTGTCTGCTGCACTATCAGGAGTGCTTGATCAATTCACTAACAATCATGCAAGCTGGGCTGGAAAAGGAATTGGCAACAGGATTTTCAGCAGCAGCCATTCGTTTTCCTAAGAAAGCGGGTGGTTTGCTGAGATTGTTTTGCTTTAAAGCCAAGAGCTAAGCATTGCTCTCCTTATCTTTGGAGGCCTTGCCTACACTAGTCTGTTATTATGTATGGATGCTTACACTGGCCATCTGCATAACAGAAGAGAGCTGTTTCACTATCGCTGTAAAAGCAGCACATCCTTTGGCTATTTAGTTCAGTGCTAGATGTAAAGCTCAAGGAAGGCAAAGACGATATTTAGGTAACTGACCTCTATGGCATGGTTGAGGTACATCATGGTGACAGTGCTTTCAAATTTATATACTTAGAGGTATGCCCAGAAGACATCTCACTTCCCAGAGGGTGTCCACAGGACTGTTGGCCAAAATCAGCAATATTGTACAATCAGAAAAACGCATGTGAAGAGGTGTAAGTAGAAAGATGTCTGCAGGTGTAAGGAGGTGGTGAACCGCACTGGAGTTTCTCCTCCATCTTGCTATATTAAATCTGCCGATGAACTGCCAGAGTAGGAGGGAGAGGGAAAGCGGTGAGTGGTGGGACATGCCTGACTGACCCCAGCAGTTTTTGGTAGGTGTGGCAGCAGAAGGAAGGAAGGAAGGAAGGAAGAACCTGTATTTTTATATCAACTGCAAGACACCGCCTTGTAGATTGCCCGCTTTGCATGTTTTGCCTCATTTCCCAGGGGCTACTTACATCAAATCTGCTTGCTGAAAGTGTATGAAATAAGTGGGGTTTTTTTCTTGAGAGAGAACCCAAACAGATTTCTCTCTGAAGTGCCATGGGGAAGTTGAGCAAATACAGACTTCAGCAGTGCAAAATGTAGGACAAGTTCAGCAATGTGGAGATTAAAAGCTCTATCCACCACATGCAAAAACTCCAGGAGGCAGAAGGGGGCCGAAGGGAGAGGAGAAGTGGGGTGCAGGCTACCCAGGGCACAGGCATAGTGGCTATGGGGAAACAAATTTAAGAGCTATGTAACCAGATAAGACAGGACAAAGATTGGAGTCTGTAACTCAAAAAAATGCTCAGAGGCGGGGCAGCATGAAACCCCTTTTCTTTGCTGGCCTAGGCTATTATTCCTGTCCCACAGGAGCAACTTTAGCCTTTCCAAGTCTTGATCTAATGTAAAATATGCATGGAAAAAGACGGCAACTGCTTCCTTTGAGCTTTTTCAGGCAGGTGGATGATAGCCAGCTTAACTGCTCTGACCTCACTCTGGCACAGCCAATACCAAGCTTTTGCCTGAAGAAGAGCAACCTCCTAAGGGTGCCAGAGCTGCTGAGATCTTATGAAAAACGCCAAATCTCAACCATTTTTAGTACGAAGCATTATCAAATCCCTGTCGTGTTGAACACAGTATCTTTCTCACACAGCAGCCAAGGAGTGAGAACAGTTAACAGCGCTTGGCAGAAGATGGGGACCACAGATTCCTGCGCTCATGCTCTCAACTATGAAAGCAATGGAGCACATGTAGAAATCAAAGCTAGAGATTGTAAGAATGTATGATGGAAATTTATAAGAACACGAAAAAATTAATTATATAGATAGGTGTTTTTTTCACTATATTTCACTAGGACACACTGATGCTATTAATGGGTGGCAAATTCAAGATTGATTTAAAGTATTTCTTCATGCAAGATATTAGAATCAGACTGTAGAAGTCATTGGTTTAGGATGTTATTAAAGTAAAGTATTTATTAGGACACCAAAAGGGATGCAAGATTCACAGAAGTGACAAGAATATAGGTATTGCAATTGAAAAGATTTTTTCAAAAAGGTTATGAAAGTGTAAACACCATGCCGTCATACTCTAAAGCTCAAGAAAAATGTTTTGCCTGAAATTTGGTTACTTAATTAGCCTTGTAATTGGCCATCAAAATTTTTTAGACACTATCTTTCTGAGCACCTCATACTGGCAACTTTCAGAAGTATGTTACTGGGTTAGAGGGCTCTCAGGATAACTTGCAACAGCAATTTCTAAGCATAACTCACTGAAGTGTATTAAAAGCTGTGTGAAAGCACTTGAAACTAAAATATAACTGTCAATTTAAAGGACAGTCTCGGATGAGGAAACAACAAAAAAAAAAATTAGATGGAACGGACTTTTATGCTCTCAAATTTTGAAACATTCTGTACAGATGTTTCTACTGGGCATGTGTGTACATCTTCCAAAAAGTACTGATAAGGTAGTTCTACACTGAGGTCCCAGAGATGGTCCTGGCAATGCAGTTCTTCTATGGTGAACTGATCACACAATCTAAGGGCAATCTGAGTTAACTCATGAAAAAAAAAGACATCATACCTGTACAGATGCTCTTAACACTGTGTCCCAAGGAGCAAATCTACAAAACTTACTTTTATAGAATAAATGTTGCTTTGCTAGAATATCCAGGACACATTTTTCTTTCATACTGTGAACTCTGGATATTAGAATTTTAAATAAATTTGCTATGCTTAATTGTCTTATAACTAGCAAAGATCTATTTTTTTGATCAGAATCTAAAAAAATAAAACTTGATACTTCTGTTTTAAAAACATTAATTATTTCCTACTCATATCCATTAATGGCTATCTTTTGCACTTTATTTCTTGAAAGTAAATTTTTAAAGTAATGCAGTTTTATAGTTGAAGACATCAGTAGGTCATACACAAATTGTAGGACAATCAGTTTCAAAACTATAGAAACCTCTGTTGATTCTTGACTTGTATTTTTCTCAACATCGAACTTTTAAAAGAGAAGGAATGAGAGACAGAGAAAGAAAAGGACAGAAAAGGAAAGAAAGAAAAGGACAGAAAAGGAAAGAAAAGACAAGGAAAGGAAAGAGAAAAGAAAAGAAAAGAAAAGAAAAGAAAAGAAAAGAAAAGAAAAGAAAAGAAAAGAAAAGAAAAGAAAAGAAAAGAAAAGATAAATAGACCTATTGCTTTAGAATTTAAAAATATTTCTGGTGTCTAAGAAAACGAATCAAATATAAAATGTAAATGTACTACAGGAGAGAGAAGTCCATTCAGTATCATCAGTGCACTGCCAATGAGTTTCCAGTAATCCTTATTAATATCTTCAAAATGTCTGATCACTAATGTGTTTCAGGAACAGCACATTTCAGCCATACTACTGAAATGCAGAATGGAATTTTAAAGGTCATTCTTCTCTTTTGCTAGAATTCAGTGATCCTTCTATTAATAAATATGAATTTGCCAAGCAAATAGATACATAATAAACAGAGGTGGATATTAATAGTTATAGTGGAAATTAATAGTTATAAAAATGCTTTCAATGTGAATGAATGCTTTGATTTAAGAAAGAATGAAAGTGTTAAGAACATGTCACTAAGCAAAGGAAAAGTAAGTAATATTAAGATGACCATTTTTTACCTGTATCTGAAGTTTGTGAAGTAAAATGCACTCTTTCCTTGGGCGATACCTCTGCATAAACCACCTCACTTGCCATTTTGAAAAGTTGCTTTCAGATCTGCAATCGAAATGGACTCATTGAAGAAGTAGTACCCTGTATTACATCCTTTCTGGCCTCCCCCCACCCATCACACCACATTAGGTCAAAAGAAATGTTTAGATGTCTGTAAAACGGAAGGAAACTAGATTCTTTTTGTTGTTTTGTTTTCAAATGTAACTTCTCACCTTGTAGCTTTTGATAAACAGTTCTTAATTCTTAGCCCCTTCTGTTGGTGTATGTTCTATTAAAAGCAGTATAGCTATGATTTTTATCAACTTTCTCATAAATTGTGAGCAATTTTCATTTGGAACCTGAGCTGGCAACACACTGAATATGTACATATCCTCCTCAAACCAACTGGACACTAAAATGTATTTCAACAGAAAACTCAGATTGTGATTATTAGATTGCTTTGGTTTGCGATTATCAAATCACTTCCTCCTAAACTTCGTTAGTTCAGGCTTGAAACTGGAAAGCAATGATGAGGGGAGGAACAGAGGGAATGTCTGACATTGCTGAAAAGTCTCATTTCAAGACCTTTGAGATAATTTTTTTCTGTATTTTTAACTATTTTTTTATTTAATTCATACTGAATAAAATTAATTTTTAAAGTTGGACTTGAAACAAAATGTTGCTATTAGGCCAACTTTCTTTTTCCTTCAGATTTTCCCCCACATAGAAATTTCTAAAATTTTTGGTTTTATGGTAACTTAAAATGATGCCAGAACTTTGAATTCTTCTCCCAGAGGACTTTCAGCTCTTCAACCAGCTCTAGACCACATGCTAATCCTCATATCCCAGGGGCATTATTAAGCTCAGAATTAAACCAGGGCTGAGTCTGACCTGTTGCTGCTCTGCATGCTGGTCATCGAATGTTCTCATTAAAGGCAGACAACACGGTTCTTTTTTTTCACTGTAGTAGAGATGTTAGTTCAAGAGGAAGACAATGGAGTAATCATGGTGGTAAGTCAAGAAGTGCAATATTTTGCCCTCTTGGGACCAGCCGTGGAAGAAGGATGAACTACACTGGGTTTTTCAGCTTAAATCATTAAACTCTTTCCCGAATGGGCTGTCAATGATCCTGGTAACTAAAAGGCTCCGTATAATGCCCTTTTCTTCCAGGGAAAGCTTTGAGGGGAGATGATTTGCTGCCGTCTGTCTTACCTGCTAAGGCCAAGCTCTTTATGCAGCCTGACAAACCATATACTTTGAACAGACAAAGAGGAAAGGTTAAGGCAAAGCATATTGATTTTTTTATTCTACAACGATTTCAAGTAACTGTAAAGTACTTAGCCATATGGGAAGACTTGCTGAAAGCCATCAGATTAAAACTGGAAAAACAATGATAACCATAGAGATGATTTCCCAGAAAGAAAAAAAAGAAAAAAAAGGCAGAAAACCAGCCATTTCAGAGACAAAAAGAAGAAACTGAATGTCTGTATGTATGCTATGGGGCCAGCATAACAACAGCACTGGGACATAATGCAACTACTTTTTGTTTGAAGGATCTGTAGGAAACTGTTGTACCTGTGCCTTGATAGGTATATATACATTTAGTAAGTGTGTAAATTAAGCACATATTCCTATTTAATGCCGTGGTAACACAGAGTAAGTTATCAACATCTTTATTAACAATGCCAGAGAACGAGCCCTTGCCCCCAGGCCAGGCCTCCAGCTGCCTGCTGGCACTGTAGGTATGCCTACACCATTCAAGGACAACCGCTCTGGAGGCACCTGGATGTATGCACACTGTATATTAGTCGGTATAACTGCATCCCGTAGGTCTCTTCAGCATCTACCCCACTAATGATTCACGTGTGCCATGCACAAACACCGCTGTGCTCCTTATCGGGGTGCTATGCACTGCACAAGACCACGAGCTCTGCTCAGCGCTCATAGCAAACGCATGACCTCTGCTCTTGCTCACGCTGTGCGATTTGCCTAGGACTTCATCGTTGCCTAGGACTGTTGCGACACGTGGGTCATGCAATAGGGTGATTGCAGGTGAGTTTGCGTTTGACATCGTGCCATCCTTGAGCAGTCTGTAGGGAATGGAAGAATTCGCTTGCTAAGGGCATGTTTAGGAGCTCTGGCCCATCATGAGCAGCCTACTTCATGTTCATGGTTCAGGACAGTCTTCCTCTGCAGAGAGGAGGTTTCTGGCAAGGGAGACAGGCACCATCGGGTTGACCTGCATTATTTTACACACCTGGAAAAACAAGTGTTGGAGTGGTCACACTCAAAGCACCGACCTTGGAGCCAGGTCCTGCCCTTCAGCAGCAGTTCAAGATGCTGCTGCAGGACCAGAGGACTTACCTTCCCCTGGTGCCTCCTTCACCTAGTCTCTGCTGTCCGGAGACATTCAGGGGACCAGTCCTTTCAGGAGAAGATGATAGGACCACGGAGGTACTTATTTCTCTCTGCTAACTGGGAAGTAAAACTAAGTAAACAGCTTGGATTTAGTCACCTGCCCTTAGGCACTTAAATGAGCAAGCGGAGGATCTCAGGATTAAAGCATTTCTATCCAAAGGAACATAGAATCATGGAATGATTTGGGTTGGAAGGGACCTTAAAGATCATCTAGTTCCAACCCCCTTCCAGTTCCAACATCCTCCCCTTCCCTTAGCAGGCAGGTGATGATTCAGTTGAAAAAGATATTTGCTGCCTGACTTTGCAGCCAAGGTGTTCTGAGGCAAATTCTTTACTTCAGCAAAATAATGAGGAAGGGATTTGTATTGGCACTTAGGCACTAAACAGTGCCCTCGGTGCCAGCGATGCAAAGCTAGACTAAATTTATTTATTGTAGCATCCAAGGCTTTTGAAGGCACCTGGGGAAAGGAGAAAAGAGGCTCCGGAGGCACGGCAGCCAGTGATGTTTGGTCGCTGTTTTCCATCCTGTGTGTTACTAGTTGCACAGAACTGACAAAATTATTTTGTCAGTGGATTTGGGGAAAGCATGTATCAATGTACCTATCACTAGAATAATATTTCAAGGGTTTGAAGGAGGTCTTTTGCCCTCTTACATTAAGCCTTTGCATTTTAATAACACAAAATAGTCACTAGATGTCTCTACTGCGCCATAAAATATATCAGAAATTATATTCCTTTTAAACTGAAGAAAATTTTATATGCATATGTAGCCTTTTTTTTTTTAAAGTATGAGTTGCATAAAACAACTACTCAGAGATAGCTAGAGTGTGAAGAAGAAAGAAGCCTGGAAGATAAAAAAGGAGTGGATGAGATGGATATCGGCTTCAAATTCACAAAGTACAGATGACTTAGCAGTAAGCTTTTCCCAACCAAAACCAACACAGTAAAGTACTGTAGAGATACTGGGATATACTGCACCCCTCTAACTGAACTGTAAGCTTAAGCAGTTTAAACCAATCCTGATGGGGAGGACAGGAGCACAGGGGAAATGGGGAGACGGTTTTGTGGACAGATGTGCAATAGCCATATCCTATGATGAGTAGTGATGGCGGCAGAGATGGAGGAGGGTGTCAAAGGCCACAGTACATAGCTCAAAATCTTTGCCTAAATAGACCATGAAGGCAGTGTTAGGTGTCAGGACTTCAGCGGGGCACAGCAAGCAGCATGCTGGCAAAGCTAGGAGGGAAGAGATGTCTCACCCCAGGCAGCGCTCTCCCAAGGGCAGCAACTACCCATCCACCTAAGACTGACCTTTTTTGATTTCTGGAGTTTCTGCATATTAGCCTGCTCTGTCCCAGGACCTAAAACTCCACTGTAACTCCTAGTTAAAGGAAATCCCCTGGCTTAGGCTAAAAGGAATAGCTTTTTTTTCCCCCTGAAATAGATAACAATGTGGTGGTGTTCCTGCACTGGGGCAGAATAGGAACTGGACAATCTGTGGAAATCCTTTCTCAGCCTTTTCTTTTCATGATTTTTTAGATTTTTTTTTCAGGGTTTTGAACTCTTCACTGTGGAGAATAAATTCATATAATTTATATCCAAAACAAGTACATAACTTATGTAAACAAATCTCCATGGATATAAAGCACTGTATCGCTTTAAGTTTTCACCTTCTGAGCATAAGCTGAAGAGCTGATTAGAGCTGAACAAGCAAAATATCAGCCACTGAGAAGAATTTAAAATTGTCTTTTTTTTCTTTTAAGCAATCTGTGTGCAGTGGCAGATGCAAACTTAGTATGCCTGGGAAATAAATCCTGTATTTTCAGGAGGCTGGAGGCCCTGCCATCTGATAATTAGCCACCATTTCTCTTAAGAATTATATGTTTTCCTAGAAGGGGAATAGGAAAATACTTTTATTATTTCTTGTGACCCATATATCTCTTAAGAATGCATTCAAAAGTACTGGAAATTTTTTTAGACTGTCTGCAGCTTGATTTTTGTCTCACATGTACTTAGTGAAAAGACTGAGACTGAGTATAATGCTGTACTGCAACACATGCAGGTAAAAGTAATTCTTTTCATAGTCATCAGAGGCAAGAGAAGTGTTAATGCATGGACATTTCTCTCATAAGTGCCTTACCAGCTCCTGAAGATTTTTAGTAAAGGCAACAATAGCCCTGGTGTAGAGAGTATGTTTTGAGCGGATTCCCAGTCTGCTTGGAAGACTAGACACACAATACCTTTTCCTTCTGTAGTTATCAGGAGAAAGCTTCAGGCAAGATTTCCTGTGACAACCTTATTTCAAACATGTGAAGGTCTTCCTAAGTCTGAGTAGAGCAGTCTGCATGTATTGCACAGTGTATATCATAAATGGCACTAATAACAAGGATGTTGAAATTAATAATCAGCTGCCTTCTGCCAAAAAGTAATGCAGTATTTTATGCACAATGTTTAAAAAGGCCTTGATTTTAAAAGGTTTCATGATGCATCAAAAAAACTCAGAGCTGTTCTGAAATCCCACTAGAAACAGTGGTACTTCAGACAAAATTCCTAGGAAAATATATTAATGAAATTTTGAATAGACAAACTGAAAGCTCTAATATTGCTGTGTTATTCTTGCAGGAAACGTCATAGCAGTTTCTTCTTATTCTTATTCTTATTCCATGCTGTCTTAGTTTGGATATGGGCTTAAAAAGGCAAACTGTTGAATTGTGACCCGTCCCTTGCTCAGCTCACCTAAACTATCACTTGCAAGCTTGGATAACTTATATTTGATTATATAATTTTGAAAGAGTACTATTTGCATATTAAGAAATTAAAAGAGGTAAAAATTGTAATTCTACAATGAGTAAAGCCCCCTATTGTTTCAGGGTTGCTGTCCTTCTGTTCCAATCAATTAAAGCCTGAATGGCTCCAACAGCTTAGAAGAAAGCACTTAGATAAGGATGGTAGGTATTTCATAAATGCCAGGAAACACCAAAAGTAAACCTGCTAAGACAGACAGGTGCTACTACCTTTCCCTGTTATTTCCTTCCTTTGCTAATGCTGGCCTAGCATTAGCCAGGTTGGAAAAACATGAACAAAAGGGTTAAAGACAATGAACCAGCTGAGCAACCACTTTCCTCCCTCTGTCTTCCACTGGATGTGACACCCTTGGTCTGAACGAGTCTTTTGAGGAGCCCAAGTCATGGAGGGGGACAAATGTCTGACTGAATCACGTATTTATTCTGCTTCACTTGTTCAACGTAGACACAGCAAATTAGCCTTTCTGCATTAGGACATCATTTTGTCTCCTGGGGAGGGCGGCAAGGACACAGCAAGGGACATAGCACATGCTGGATGAACCATAGCTGGTGATCAGCATCCGGATTTCAGCCAGGCAAACGTTCACTGTGCAACCTCGTTCAGCTGCGCAGGGGCACCTGAACCATACGAAGGCACTGTCAGGATCTATATATATCGCTTCATGGCCAGGGCAGCGCAGTACGGACACAGGAGAAGGAATATGCTCCCTGTATGATCTGCCCAAGACCAGCTGGAGTGGCAGAGCTTCTCCAAGTTTACCCCATGGATTAGTTGTTGAATACTTGGGAGGTTTCAACTCAACCAGGGTATCCACTGTGGACAGAGTATCCACCAGTCCACAGCATCTCCAGCTGGGAATTGCCCAACACTGGGCTGAGCGGCCATAGGCAGCTGGGGGGACCACTAAGGGTCACTGGTTTCCAAACATGATGGTTACCTCCCTTTTCACCACAGTGAATGGTGAGCATGTGTGGGATGCTACCTTGGCAGCTATGTAGCGAGGTGAGCCCAGACTTCTCAAAGGTCACCTTGCACATCCAACATGTCTGAAGTACAAAACTTTCTCCATCAGCCTCAGCTGGAAGCAGCAAGTCCTTCATCAAGCTTTTCACAGTACCCTTCCTGTAATCCTTGCCTGTTGGACTGGGAAGATCTGCTGGGTTCCTCTGACCTCCTCCTCATCACTGGTGCTTAAGTCTCTTTTCCCTCCCCCAGCCTGGAAAAGGAAGCAGAAGCGACTGGAAGCAGTTGCTAAAGTGGTTTGCGTGGAAATGGCTGTGCAGAAGCAGGGACCAGCCTGCTTGGGGACGATGGAGAGAAGTGGACCCCAGCCAGCCTGACTCGGGGAACGGCTACGAGGAGTGTGAATCCCCCCCTGCCTAGAGTCAGCTGCATCACCGACACCTCCTGCCTCGTGGACACACCGTAGAGCACCCAAGGGTGCAAGAGCTGTCCTGCACCAACGGGCATCCAGCCCAGCAGCTCTGCAGGTGGGACAGGCATGGCTGAGGCCAGGAGTGGTTTTGCAGGGTAAAGCTCCGTATTGCACCTCTGTCTTGTGCACCCTGGTCTCTCTCCCTGCTTCCTTCTCCCTGGCAAGGGCTAAGGAGAAGCAGCAGCAAGAGGGAGAGATGCGTTTTTCTGGGTGGCGTTTTGGCAGACTGCACACCCAAGCAGGCTGTGCGAGCCCACGCCGCGGTACCTCTCTGCTGGATTAGATTTCCCACAGCAAGCACGAAGGCAGTGTAAACACCTGTGCGTGTGGTTTGCAACGTGAGAGATGTAAAAGCAGGTATTCACGCCTGGCCTGAGGCAAAGTTATGCCAGGCATGGTGAAATGCAACAGTATCTATGCCAGTGCAGACCTGGCCTTAACATGATGTGAAATCACAGTATAACAATTTTTGCAGGAGCAAAAGATAAATCTTGGGGGGGGGGGGAACGATGACAGACCTTCAAATTTATGAAACTAGCAACCTAGTCCAGCTGAAATGGGGACTGACTTTATTTTGGATTTGCTGTTGGAAGAGGCCACAGATTTGCAGGGCAGAAGATTAAGTTCCTACAAACTTCTGCTCTTCCCCTGAGTTCAGCATTGTGCAAAACTTCCAACTGCTGATTATTTCTCACCAGCCGGGTTTATTTGCCTGTACCAGTCAATTTTTTTGAATGAAAAACATCACTTTTCCGTCAGTTACAGGATTAGGGATAGCATGAATCCATTGGGAATTGACAATGTCCACAGCATGTCAGAGTGTGGTAGGGAAGCACAGGGGAATCACAGGGGAATTTCATACTTTGGGAGACGTTATTTGCTGAATTGGGAAACTACTTTCGAAAATGCATGTAATTTAATTGTTATAACAAATCTAATTGCTATTGTATTAATTGATCACAGATGAGTATGTTGGATCCTGTGCAGATCATGCAGTGAAAACTGATCTCCTGCCAGAGAGCTCACTACGCAAGAACTTTATAACCTAGACAAGCAAGAAAAAAGTACACATCCAGCTCATTTCAACCTTAATCACAGTGGTTAAATAATCCAGGAAATGTACACAGCAATTACATTTATCCAAATATTATTTTCAACTTCTGTTTTTGTGGGTTGCTACTCTGATTGAAAGTTTAAAATGAAATTGCATTCAGCAATTCACCTGTTGCAAAACCACTTGTATGACTCTGTTGCTATGTTCCTCACCTAACTTTGCCTGGGAAGCTCACAATGCTGGGGAATATTGTGCAAGTTTTCCTTGACAAAAAAAGCTCAAAATGAGGGGAAGTTCACATGGGTTTTAGTTTTCTTAAAGCTATTAGCAATTAACTGTAATTTAGCTGCTGTGTGAGACTTTTAACACGAGTGGTCAGTAGCCTGGCTCAGCCAAGGGTCTAGATCATCAGGGCAGGTCCGAGGTGAAGCTGGAAAATCAATGGATTGGTTGAGCCAAAATGGGGTCCTGAGCCCCTGGGCTGGGGCCTGGGAGGAGGGATCACCTGAGGGGTGACCCTTCCCAGTCAGTCAGGCTCATGATGAACTCACAGACTCTGTCATGGTCCTACACAGAGTTTGTGAAGTTCACTGTTGAAAAATGTCCTGTGCCCACCTACAGACGGTAACTAAGCATGCCTAAAGAAGCAGGTACCATAAGGTAAACAAAGCAGTCTCGGACCACCACACATCTAAAGCAGAGGAGCAACTCAATGAAAAGCAGAGACCCAAAGCATCACAGGCAACAATTAGTGAAGTATTTGTTGGCATATTTATAAGGCAATTTACAGAGATGGCAAAATGGACTGCTCACCCTGTCTGGCACTTCATGCTGACTCTTTCAACAGGACTTTTGACACGTGGTGGGCAATAGGTCCCTTACCCTGGCAATCTGAACCCTGCCCACGGTTCCTTACAAGGTGCTTCCCCCTCCTGTTCTTGTGCTTTCTTGGGGAATGACCATGGGGAACAAAGATATATTGAATACTCTGTTCCAGTTTCTCCTCTCACCTCTTTCTTCCCCTCCAAAGGAGTACATCTTCTGGATAAATACCAAGTGCATTTATCACAATTTGCAATTTCTTCTTCCCACTTCTTTGAAGATCAATATGACAGACTCTTCATCTTCCCTGAGCTTAAAGCAGTATTCTGTTTCCAGACAAGAACATTTTCCTGGCTTAAAAAGCCTTTCTTCTGGTTCACGTTTTTAAAGACGGTGCCCACCCTTTGTAAATCATGTATCTTGGGAAGCAGTCATTGTACAGGTATCTGCTGAATCTGAGAATGACCAGGTAGGAACCAACCGCAGATCTTCCAGGTGAGCCTCCCATGCCCCCACTGCTCATTTTCAGAGCATCGTGCCAAGAATTTAAACAGATTAATCCAAGGTGCAATGCTATTTAGCATTATTGCATCTGTCCCATGGGCTATTAAACTATCCTTGCCCCCACAAGTCACTTGACTTTTTTTCCCCTGCATAGGCAAACAGAGAAACACAACAGTACCTCAATTTAAGTTGCCCTAGAGCCCTTTCCATGCTACATATACATGTGTCTCCCCTTCTAAGTCCAGTTGACTTTCTCAGCCCTCCCAAAATGACAGCTGTGCGTGATTCAGTCTGGGAGCTTTCCTATTGCTGCCACATATTCAGGGAAGTTTTGGGTAGTAGCCGTCAGGTTTGCAGATCAGTCCAGAGGGATAGAGAAGAGTATCTGTAATCTGTCCCACTCTATATGCCCCATAACACCAGTGCCATTCACTAGAAGACCTAGTCATTATCTGCCTTCCTGGTTTACAAAGCTCCCATTTATATCCTTGGACTTTACATAGCAATCACATTTGAAAAACCCATGGAAAAAGAAGGGGAGGGAAGCCGAAACACCTTATGATAATCTCACCCACTTACCACAAAGACAAACTGAAAGTTCTCGGACAACAATTACTGAGCTCCATAGAAAACAGTAAAACAGAGGCATTACTGGGTTCACTATGGACTGCATTTTCAATATGTCCATTTTCATATCCATCTAACAAAGTTTTTAGCTGCCCTAATAAACTGTGTTTTGTAATTGTGAAGAGTTCTCAAGGAAAGCATCCATTGCCACGTCCTTCAGAAGTTTCAACAATGAAACTGTATTACCAAGAAGCAACTTTTGTTCTTTGCCGTGGCTGTTGTATCACCATTTCCTCTTGGTACTGCTACTTCTTAACCAATTACCTCTTTCACATGGAGTCACTATTACTCCCTGGATTGCTTCTCCTGGAGAAGTTCGGATATGATCCTCGCCACAGCACCTCTTGCCCTCATGGACCTCCTGCAGCAAGGACTTTCAGTATTCTGAATTCCAACTTCTCGTGAAGAAAGTCTCTGTACTGGCACAGCCAGCTGTTCCCTATTAAGAGCTTGTCTTGGGACTAAACTGACCAATGGTGCAAAGCCAGTTCCTGAGTGAGGAGCACCTTCTGGTAGAGATGAAGGCTGAATCTATATGGACACAGTCTCCCTCATTTGTTATATTGACACGAAATCTAGAAAGCCAAGAGAAAAATAAGAATTAGAGCAGAACTGTGGTCTAAAATTCAGAAGACCTATTTCTTATTCTTTGTAAAACTGGGTCTTTAAGACTGTGGAGAACAAAGTAGAGAATTATTTAAAATGAGCCCCAATTCACATTGGGAGGATCAGAATTCACGTGCACGTGATGAAACACATGGTGATGCTCTGATGCACCTTCTATTAAAGCAAGTTGCTTTGATCCCCACAGAGATGTATGTGTACTTGTACTTCATAGTCTACAATGTTTTGTGAGCACAAAAGGCCCAACTCTTCAGAGCAAGAGAGAGAGAGGATCCCAGTGGGACCCATGGCAGCAGTACTCCAGAACAGACTGGGGCTATGCCACCTCTTCTCACCGATTTTGCTGAACCTCTGCAGAATACATAGGATGTGGCTGCAAAGAAAGCCAATCTCTGGGATACAAAGTGGGCAAAAGTGATGCCTTCTGAGTACATCACCCCCCCGCCCAGTGACCTTCCAATGTGGCCCTGAACACCTCAGTTGGTCTTAGGAGGCCCTGTCTATACTGGTGGCATGTTGAACCCTGCAAGACCAACAGGGCAAGCTAATTCAAACAAATCATAATGTCTAACATTGGTAATTCTTCCTAATAAGGCAAATGTTATGCACCTCATACAGCGGGATTGTACAGAAACAGATTATTCTAGGCATAACCTATCAGCTGCTATGCCACCACAGGAAAAAGCAGGCAGTGATGCCCCTTCCCCACTTCTCTGGGGACATAACTAGTTTTATTAGCATAGTATTAGCATTTTTACAGCCATATGACAGCCCTCATTTGGTAAGATATGCCAGTTTATCTACAGTGGAGTATGTAACAGAGAATAACTTTTCTACTGGGACAAAAGTAGAAGCCATTGACTCCATTCCTGCATAGTATATTTGAAAGAAAACTCACAAGTTTGTGTCAAATGACTCTCCATTCACCCAGAAGAACTTGTTTCCTTTCCTGCGCAGCCCAATCCAGAAGTTTGTTATGCGTATTCGATACATTATAAAGTTCTAGACAAAACACAGAATAAAATGACATACGGCTATTAGATTTTTTTATGATTATGATTATATAGCTTTTTGTATAAAAACTGCACAGATATAAACTGCGTCACAGAATATACAATGGTGGACTTTTTTTTTTACAGGTCACTGATGTTTTACTGCTAAATTTAATCAGGTGAAATAATAAAGGAAGCCCTAGACCCATTACTAATAGTCAATGAGGTCCCAGCTATCCAGTTGGTAGTCATGCACAGTGTTACTCACCATCCACCTACACCCTGCCCCACCCCATCATTAAAAACATCCATGTATGTTATTAGAAATACCATATCACATTACACAATAGTCAACTAGTAGAATGGTTTCACTGTATCACCAGGAGAATGGTGTTTCAGTACAAGGACATGTATTCAGCAGGGACACAGTGCCTGACTCGGCACAGGTTGCCTTAACTTTTATGTCACCATAATTCCTTGGATGTCAGTTACGTTGTGTCTCTATCAAATTCAAGTCACACATTTAAAATCCCCCAGCCTCCCAATTTTCACACTTTTACTCTTGACACTAATTGTATCATAAATGTGTGAATGCATTCTGTTTTCCTGTTCCTTATATTACTGACCGTAAAGTCAGTTGGGACTACCTAAACGCAAACTCCAGGACATTTGAGGGCACACGCACAGTTTACCATCTGCAGTGTGAATAAAACAAAGTCTTTCTCAATTCTTTCCTTATGATCCTATAATCGTCACTGAAAACACATTTGCTATAGTGCTAATTTCTTTTGTTTTTCTCAGCCATGCAGAACACCCTGAATTGGTAGGACACTACAGGAGACTCAAAGAACATAGTAAAAAGAAAAATGGTTTGAAAACAACAAAAACCACAGGTAGAACCTCCTGCACGAACCAGGTATTTTGAGTGCCATGGGTCCCAGCATCATACAACCACAGCCAGTCTTCGCCTTCTGTGGAAATGGAGAAATTGACTATTTTGCACAGAACTAACAACACATTTCTGTTCCTCGGTTGGCCACTAAAGCATTTGTTATGCTAAAGAAAGCACCCTTTAAAAGACCTGCGTCCTTAAAGAATATCAAGAAGATAAAACACATGGACGTGCACCAGTGGTCTGTAAACTCAAAATTAGTTTAGCGTTATATTTAGAGTGGGAATTGCTGCTGACTGTACTTTTGGGTACCTTGGAGAGAGAATGAACGTCCAGAGGGTGTGAGGGGAGATGACAGGCTAAATTGCCTAACTTACAATGTGCACATAAATTGCCAGTTCAGAAAAAAACAACCACACCTTCTTTATTAGTAATTAGGAGTCACAACTCCATTTTTATATTTTTTCAGACTTTACTTTTCATTTATACATAGTTTGCCTTTTAAATTTCTGACAAACACTCTAAGGTAATAACAGAATATCTACACCAGATTTTAGTGAACAGACCACATCGCGCTGAAAACATCTGTAGGTTGTACCAACTTGCAGCAAACAAGTCTGCCACACAGTATGCTGGGTTTCAACAAGGGAACAAGTGATGGAGTTACAGAAACTGTTAGGACAGCAGACATAACACCGAATTCAAGGTGCTGGACACCTTACCAGCTCTTGGGGGCTGTCAATCACTGCAAGGGAAGCTCCATAGTCAGAGCAGGACTCCTGACTGGAATTCCAATCTGCCATGACTCCTGAGTGATAGTAACACTTCTTCTTGTAGTAGAGCCAGTCATCAGGGCATGGCTCCCACTGTGGTAATTTAGGTGGATCTTTTGTTCAAATGAAGAAATGAAGAGAACGTTACTTACTCATTATTATGTGTTTAAAATACAATTGTATACATGCTTACAAATTCTTGACCTGCTTCCTCCATCTTAAAAATATCCACGACTTGCACTGAATTCAGTAGGAGGTGGGTGAACATAAGACAACTGAAGGATTGGGCTCGGTTGTAGTTTTTTCCAGTTATACCAGCTACGGTGGGTCCAGTAATCCCCGATTACGTGCTCACACACCAGGCACATGACAGCAGACAGACTCTGGCATGTGCAAGTGCAAAGCTCCAGCTACACCGGAGACACCACGGGTGAGAACGCCAGGGCAGAAGGCCATCTTTGACAAAGAGTGCAAACATAGACACTAGTTATCTACCGTGAAGCAGCTAAAATCTGACCCTAAACAGGTTCTGGTTCAGTGTACTCAGCTGTAAATATAACTCTATAGGCCAAAGCCAAGACAAGTTAAGAAGTCAGTACTGCCTCCCTAATGCTGCCTATGGCTCTGTCATTCCTCAGCATTTTGCCATGCTGTAGTACAATGAAATCCTGCAGGCAATTTAAAAAAAAAAAAAAAAGTCAGTTTAATGCTACCGGAAACGACAGTCCAATGTCAATGCCTAACACATTTTTAGTTTCGCTTTCCTTTTCTGGATTCCTCTCTCTCACAGCAGCCATGACAGTGTGAGAGCTGAAAACCAGTGAAAATACCTCTTCCCCCTCAGCAATGATGAGACAGCGTAACGAAAGAGAAAAGCACTGAACTTCTCTTTCCAGAGCTAGGCTTTCTGAAATAAACGCACTCACTCAAGGTAATCCATGCTAAGAGTAAAATCACAGCAACAGCGATGACGATTCCTGTAATTCTTTTCCAGAAAGAGAGGTGTGAACACATACCTAAGGAGAGAAAGAAATATTAAAGCACGTCAGGGAACGGAGTACGTGTCGGGATCTGAAGACTCGGGTCGAAAAAAACAGCCCATGCAGAGCTACATTAACTTCCTTAAAGTTTCCCAAACCCTCACCTCTACCCCTGAAACTTCGCCCGCAACACCGCCGAGCTTCAGTACCGGCTTTCAAAAGGTCCTAAATTGCCAAATCCCGCAGAAAC
>NW_010972909.1:5579094-5646810 GCF_000737465.1 Haliaeetus leucocephalus | reverse complement strand
TGGGAGCAGGTAGGGATCGGGCCGGCCGGGGGGGGCTGTACGCCAAAGCCGGGGGGCAGGCGGGACGGGAGAGGAGGGAGACGAGGAGGAGAGAGGAGGGAGACGAGGAGGAAAGATGAGGAAAATGTGCTTGTTTAAAATCGAGGGGGCGGGGGGCATGGAGCTTCGCGGTTCACTTGCAGTTGTCTGGCGTCCTCGGTGAGAAATCGCGGACCGTTAGGCAGCGCGTTTCTTTCTGCGCTCTTCCGAACAGTTCTTTGAAATGATTTTGCAGGCATCCCGCCTTCAAGAAACGCCTTGAGCTAGAGAGAGCGGTCGCTGGCCTGAGCCCCGGCTGGCTGTGTTGCTCCCTGTGACCTCCCCAAAAGTCAGGGGTGTGGAACAGGGGTTTTCCCTACTGGGGGCGAGAAAGTTGAGGAGAAAGTCCCCCACTGCTGGAGTGATAACCAGTGATTTTTTCAGTACAGTAAGAAAGCGCGGCATGCCCGCAGGAGGGAAGAGGCCTGGCCCACGAGCAGACCCACGTTCACGTACCAAACAGCGAAGATCCAGGCACGAAAGTGGGCAGGGTGTTTTGGGGATGCATTCGGGGCAATCAGAAGAGTTTTTGGGGAAAGAGCACCTTGCTGGAGAACGCAATTCCAAGCCTTAGCGTCTTTCTGCTTTCATAGGATGGACCAAGCGCAAGTGGAGTCTGATTCTTAGAGGCATTAAGGCACCAAATTACTGTTAGGAATTTGTGGAGCTGAGGAGGCCTCTTAGGCATGTGCCAATTAATAACAGTAATAATACAAGTAAAGGTGTTGAAGCCTTTTCTGTAGAGGAGTGGGGTTTTCTTCTTCCCTGTTATAACCTAACTCATGAAGATGAATTGACATTTCTGCACTGACACAATAATTGTTTATAGCTGCGTGTTCTTTTCTGGGTGACTTTTTCTGTTAAATTTATGTCACTGAAAGTGGGATTTAAGAAGGACTGTGAGGAAAACATCACTCATTGGAGTGAGCACAAAAGGGTACAGTGAACTTCCCTCTGCAGACCCGGTTCAGCCTCACCTGGGAAATTGCCCAAACTTTTCGCATGCAGGCAAAACTACTTTAAGCTACATAGTGGTGAAGTGGAAGGCTCTGATTTTTGTGGCCTTTCCCTCCTGCCTTGCTATGCCCCCCCCCATCCCCTCACTATCACATTGTTCCCATCTGCTCAGTCCTTCCCTTTCCCTCCGTTACAGTCCTCATTCCCAATCGCCTCCCTCCCTGGGAAGGAGGATATGTGCCATGTATCTGAGGCCCACCTTTTCTTTTTGGAGGGCCTCAGTTATGTTGCACAAGCTCCTTGTTTTCTACTTGTTTCCTCATTTCTCCATCCACCCTGCCTTCATCCCCTCAGGTACAGGCAATAACTAAGGCAACTTTGGGATTGCTACTATTTCCACTTGTTTACAGACAGTAGGGGAAGCACTCATTAAACATAGCTTCTTTCTTTGTTTCCCAGCTGTAGATGGAGTCTGAAGATGAACGGGAGGCTGAGACCACCCGAATGGCACAAGCACCTGGTGGGAGCGCAGAGTCCACTAATGTCAGACAAGAAGTGGCAGCTTGTTCGTGGGTGTGGAGGATAGCGAGGCGCTGTAAAGAGTGGTTCTTCCAGTCAAAATGTAAGATATTTTTTTTTTCTCTGGTGTTAGGTAAGACACCATCCTGCAGGAAGTCTGAAGTCTAGCTCCAAATCTAGTTCCAGGTCCCCTGGCTTGGACAAGACGAAACCTGGGAGTTTACTTCTAGGCAAAGCTGTAGTCACAAAAATTAAGATAACTGTTACATTTGATCCAAGTGTGAACTGATCCTTTTGTGTGAAGATGGGCATTTTCCCATGTGGTAGTTTACCTGTATGAAGTACTCTTGGATATGATGTTGGAGATGAAGCCAGACCTCATTAGAGAAAATAGTTTGTGCCTTTGCAACAGATGAGCTTCCACATCTGCATTGAAATTTGTGTGTGAAGGACAGCTTGTGACAAAGAGAAAATACATGTGATTCGAGACTGCAGCCATACTCTGAACCTCAACCTTTAATGTTTGAATTGCATGAGAACATTCTCCTGTTTTCCAAACCTGGATGTAGCTTGATTGGAGGTAGTGATGACCTTCGAGTTCTTGGCCTCCAGAGGTCAGTGCTAAGAGGTCTGCAAAACATAGAGGAGATGAGAAACTTGGGACTGCGAGGCTTAAATTTGCTAATCTGCACGTTGGTGGAAAACTTCAGGGTGTATACGGATCAAAAAAAATGAGAATTAGGTGATAGTTGGCCATTTTATCCAACTGTCCAGTTACATAAATGTCAGTTCAGGGAGCCTTGTTTGACTTCAGTAGTGCTTTATATTTACATACTTGGAGCTTAAATGAAAGACTGTCCTGCTGCTGTCTCACTTAATACTGAAATACAGTCTGAGCTTAAGTGCTCATGTATCCAAAACTGTTAATGATCTTCTTTTTCACAGACCGTTGCCTTTGCCTAGTTTTTGGAATTATAGCGGTGGTCATCATCATTGCATTTGGTAAGCTTTTGGAACATTTTTGATTTGAAATATGTTTTCTCTGACTACTGGGCTCCAGGATCACAGCAGTCAAGCACACCGAGATTAGTACTCTGCAGTGCCTGCAGTCAGAAAACCTGGGACTTCCATCACTATTTCAGTTGTTCTGATGTCTGTATAAGGTTGAATAAATAACCTCCAGGCAGAATTTAGAAGTAGAGAGAACTATCCCTACAGATAAAATCCAGATGATTTTGCGTTTTGTTTTTTTTTTCTTTTTTTTTTCCCCTGCATCCTTACTACTCTTAAGAGTGTAGTTTCTTGCCTGGCCATGCATATGGTGTGTGCTTGTCTTGTCTGTGCTTATCACCAGTAACTTACCTGATTATACTAGCTAGTGCACTAAGTCAGCATTGCATCTCCAGGCATAGACTCCAGGGCTGCTCATATATCTGGTCTTGAGGGCTCCTTTATTGTCACACGTGGAAGACAGCTATGTGATGCGGCTAGCTTATCTTTTCCACAAATAGTCTTTGGGGATCATTCTGCCTATTTGTTTTTAAAAATCCATTTGTGCTACATGCTGTATTTTTAAGAAAAAGTCAGCCCTACCTCCCACTGGCACAGTGGGGGCCCAGATGTGCTCCCACCGTCCCCCGCAGAACTCTTCTGTAGGAGCAAAGGCTGTGCTTGCCTGCGGTATGACCTGAGCTATCCGAGTCACTGGGTGCATGTGTGTCTCAGTGGAGCCTCCACAGCCCCATCTGCACAGGGAGCTCTTGAATCTCTACCTTAAATACATCTTCGGTCTGCCCCCCGCAACAGCATGAGGAACAGTAGTGAGGTCCTCTGCATGTACATGGAAATGAATGGAGGACGATAGTGACATCTGTCCCTGTCGATTTTCCTTTGCTTTGTTAGGCTTCTATTTAAATGGAATCAGTCACATGTTCTTGGAGGGGGTGAGGGCAGTGTTCACAGGTGACTTGCTAAGGGGTCTCCAATTATATATAGCAAAGAGAGTAGCTGATTAGAAAGGAAAAGAGAGCAAGCGTGGCCACAGCAGGCTGCAGAGTCTGGGAGATCAATTCACTTTCTGGAAGCCCCTCTGCTCACGTAACGGCCAGTTACTTTCATTTCAGTATTAGCCATCTCCAAGCTTAAGCAGTGGATAAATGCACTCTGGGTGCAGAAGGTCTGGATTTGATCCCAGGAAATACACTTTATACACTGCGTGAGCCTGCGTGTGTTACACAAGACACCTTGCTGCACAGAAAAGGTCACTGTAGCCATTCAGTAACAATCAGGGCAGATTATTTTTGTTTGGAAAATAGAAACCAAAGTAAATGCAAATTAATTCTCTTCATTGCAAGAAATTAAACTCAGCACTGGAACAAAACAAGCCAGTGAGTCCTGTCACCCCCACAGAGCTACTGTGACAGAAAGAAGGTGAAGAGAGGGCATCAAAACGTGCTGGGGAACAACTCCAATGAACTGTTCTCCAAACCATTATGTCCAAATAATAATAATTTTTACCTCTTCATTAACGGACAAATTTCATTAGCATCATGTCAACACCTAAATTACTTACCTTCACACAGATTTATCACTTAAAGGTCTGATACAAAATCAAAGCAACTTGTCTTCATGAAATATCTCACCAGTTGTAGGTATTCAGGCACCTTCATTACTTAAAATGTATTCAATCAATAAATTAACAGTAAGAGTTTTTTTACCCTATTACTGGATTTAAAATGCGTCGAGTATAAATCGTCGATTGTCAATGCCTCTAATTCTCTAAAATTCAGGAGTGTTTTCCAAACCCTGCTTATTTTCTACTGATTGTAATAATTGGGCTGCAGCCCCCAACTCTCACATTTCTCAGCTGAAGACAGTGCCTGAAAGGCAGGGAAGGTTGGGACCCTTGCACTTCCTTTGGCTTCTCTTCTGGCATCTAGTGTGGCATTGGCTTTCCAAAAAATCTGCATTTTAGGTTGAGTTATGCTGATAAATGCTAAGATTTTACCAGGTAGAAATTTTGTTCTCTCTTTTCCTTTCCAGTTATACATTCTGAGATATCTCACCATGGAAAATTTCCTCCTGAACAGTGCCCCAGCGAGTGGATAGGTTACAAAAATAAATGTTATTTCATCTCAGAGGAGGAAAAAAACTGGACATCTAGTCAGACCTTCTGCGCTGAGAATGAATCCTTGCTAGCCATTTTTGAAAACCAGGAAGAAATGGTAATGGGAAAAAAAACCCCAACAACAAAACAGAAAACAACTTCTGTATCTCCCTCTTTCCTGGACAAAGCTTTCATTTTTTTTTCCATGCAGTGCTTATCCTTTAAATCTTTGTAAAATAAGTAAGTAAGCTGTGTGAATTCAGGCAGTGGGAAGTACCATCTGCTTTGGTGCTCTGCTTTGGTGCCTGGATTTGACTTGAATGACTATGAAAAGGTCTTTGTTATGAATTAGTTTACTTAGTTTCAATTTTCTGTCCTATGGACCTTCATCTTCAAAGGAGGTATGAATTTGTCCAACATCCAGTACAGCCAAATAAATGGATGCTTTTGTTTCTGTAAGAAACCAAACATTTAAAACTATTTCTCAGCGTAGTGGAAATTATCCATCTTTATCTGCTTGCATCTGATTTTAGATATGCCTTAATGCCTCTTAGAGATGTGTGCTTGTACCAGTGGTGGGAATATACCCCTACTGAAGCTGGTTTGGACATTTTCTCATGCTATTAAGTTTGTTAAAATACTTTGATTTGCCTGTATTATGGTCCAGTTGCATTGAGTTGGTGAATGCTAGTGACTTCTCCCTGCTGCATGCTACTAAAACTGTAATATGCTCTTACAGATCTGCTGTCTTTTGAGTATTGTCAATGAGAAACTAGTTTCATCAAAAAGTTAGTTTTTAGATAGATTGACATTTGAGCTTTCTTGTTACTGTTATTGTTGAATAGAGGTCAAAAGGCTACTTTTCTGATTGGCTGATACATATTAGTGGTGTAGCAGATATTGAGATGGAGGAAACCTCAGTGAAATTGCACAGATCAAGTCACATCTGAATTTGACTTGAGCTAATAAATATTTTTACAGCCACAAGAATTTCAACAATGAGAAAGATGCAGGGCCTAGTTCTTACTTCATGTATGAGTCCCTTAGTCAGTGTGGTCTCTCATTTTATCCCATCATCAGACCACTTTCTTTGCCAATAATTCCAACCATATTTGCCAGCTTGTCCCCTCTCCACTAGCCCCTTCTGCATTGCTGCCCTGTGACTGATGACCTCTTACCAAATTTGTAAACACCTCTCTTCCTTATGCATCTAAAAGCTTCACTTCTAATTCAGTGCCTGTGATACTCAGCCGATAATTGGCTAGACAGAAATTGGTGTTATTTAAATTACTGCTTAAAAACTATACCTACAAACTGTAAACACAACTTATGAAAGAAAAGCACAGGAACACTGACATTGGCTTACCGGGCCAGCTGAGTGCTCTGTGGCATGCGTTGTCTGGTCTCTAGCACTGGATAACATGAGCCACACCAGAAGAAGTACACCAAAAACTGCAGAAATGGCATTGGGACCATGCTGAGACAGTTTCTTCTGAACTGTATTGAATTGAAGTTGCTAGAGGAGAGTGGAGGAGTATAAGGGTGCACTCTCTCCATGTCCATTAGAGTCCATGATGACAGCTAATATTTTATCTCATTTTTAAGTTCACTGAGTCTACTGATAGCTTGTCGCAGGGAATTCTGTAATACTAACCCATTGCAATTGCTGTTTCTGTTATCTTCCATCGTTCTTTGCTGTGTTTAATACAGGTTGTTGCAAACTTCTGGAGCAGTGAACTGTCTTTTGCTCTTTTTATCTGTACATCCACAGATAAAAAACTATAAATTACTTAATAATTGGGAAGGGGAGGAGTTCCCATATGCCCACTTGAAATGCAGGAAACACCTGTATGTACCAGCCTGTTTAGACCAAGCTGCATATGTAGAGATTGATAAACATATATAGGCAGACATGACCAATACATGGTTTTGGGGTATTTTTGTGTGTAGTGAACAGTAATAATTTTCAAGGGTATAGACTTGAATAACTTCACTGAAGTTTATGATACTACAAGAGTCAGTTCAAAGTCAGAATTAGGCTCTTAACTCTCAGTGAAATGCTTATGAAAGTGTTATAGATGACAGTGATGAACTAGTCCTCAAAAGTCACAGGAGGAATTTGCTTCTTGTTGTGAGAGCTCATGTTGACAAAAAAAAAAGGGTATGTGTTGTTTTGTTTTTTTTTTTTAGCGTTCTTTAACTAAGCATTTGAAAATAGATGACTCCTGGATTGGATTGCGCAAGAAAGGTGAAAGCTTCTACTGGGAGAATGGTATTGCCTTGAAGGTGGACTTGTAAGTTCCTTGTGATTGTCTAACACAGACTTAAGCGAATGTAGAATTAGGGTTTGCAGCACAATGTTATTTCTATCAGGATTCTTCTTTTTCCTATGATTTGTAACTATGACTTTGAAAATGAACTCTTGCAGTTATTACTGATCTAACTCCAATAGCATCAATGTAGAGAAGTCCCTGATTCAAGAAGGGGTTTTTGGTACCTCAGCACATCAAGTTAATGTTATTGATCATCCCTATTTACCTTACTTTATACATATTTTTCAGTCCATAGTATAGACATTTCAGTCTCTTTTTCAGATCTTCAGAATTTTTGGTTTCCAATGTGATCCTTTGTGCTTGTCTTCCTGAAATACACAATATCTAGCAAATATACATACATTTTTTAGGGATGAAAGAGAATGAAATTACAGGTGCGAGGGAATAATCATCTTCAGATGGGTTAAGCAGCTTCATAAGAAAAATTGTACCTGCTTTAGTGAGTTTGTCACAACCTGCAGACAACCCAGATTTTTCCCTCTATTTATATTAGAAAATGTCTGGGCTACAACAGCTCTGCGTCAGGCACATCAAACAGCAGTTCCCCTTGTCTTGCTCTATGTCCTAGGCAAGATATATCATAAGCTGTCTTTTGTCTTTCCTTCTGTTATTGTATGATACCTGATACGGACCATTCATAGAAACGGAGGTTCATGCAACACTGCATGAGCTAAACAGGCTTTTCAAATGTGATTTAGCACTCACCTTGCTTTTAGCAGCTGAAACTACCATATCACAGGGGACCAAAATCAACTGGAAACCACTTTAGCAGAAGTTTTGTTTTACAGCAGGCTAAAATATTTGACTCAGTAGTAGAAATTATTTAGTAATCACTATTTTCTTCCTGTATTTTTTCAGGTTCCAGATTCGGAATCACTCTGAGTGTGCTTACTTGGATGCCTTCACTATTTCTACCTCAGCATGCTCTTTGCCCAGGCGCTGCATCTGTGTCAGACTTCCCTGAAGCGAGGACTTCAATCTTCATTTGATATGGGCAGTTAAAACACATCCATTGTACAGTCACTTCAGATTGTGCAGCCACACTGTGTCAGACCATCTGGAAGCCTAAATCTGAGAGAAGAGCATTTGTCTTGTCTTCCAAAATGTATTTCTAGGTCTTCTCTCCTAGGACAGAAGAGGAATGCGTTTAGTCCAGTTTACAGATAACCTACAATGGAGTCTACCAGTGTTGGCTGACAAAGCTGAAGGTTCAATGGGATTCCTGCCAGTCTCTTCTGTGTTCTGCTGCTTCTCAGCATGTGACCTTGGGGATACACAGCAGCCAGGGACAACAGTCAGCCAGCACACCTACAGAAACAGTCCAATGAGGCCTCTTCAGTTTCTCCAAAAATGCCGTGTGCTCTTTGCTGAACTTGGTACTGACTGGCTATTTCAGAACAACAATCTGCCGGTGTTCTGATCTCACCTTCAGCCCCCATTCTGCCCTGACCTATTAATCTTATGGTTTGCCATAAAACTTTTGTTCTTTTAAGTAAACAAACATACTCAGTCTGTACCCTGGCCAATCTGCGGCCATCACTGTCATCAACAATTCCTATGGCTGGGGTGACAGGAAGTTCAGTACTTATCAAAGGAAGGGACTCACAAAGTCTTTCCTACTCCACCTGTTTTTTTCCATGGGCTTTCATACTAATGGTTGCCAGGTTTGTTCGTGCTAAGACTTGAGCTTGTTCAAAAAAGCAACAGGCACCCCCCACCTAAACACAGCATTAGTGACCAGTTGCATTATCTGCACATCTAGTGCACAGTAATCTGAGGAAAAGGGCATGTTCAGATTTTTTTTGTACCCCCTGGAAGCAGTGTGTTGTCTATGCAAAAATCTCCTGCCACTCAAAGGAGAGTGTGGCGTTTACTGATCACAAAGTACAGGAAAAAAATGTTCTGAGCAGACAGCTGTGGCAGACTGGGACTTGATAGCTGCCACCATTTGCTGGTGCCCCTCTGCTGAAGCTTCCCAGGCATCGTCAGCACAAGCCCTCAGCTGCTCCATTCCTGGGGTGGGTGTGAGGGGTCCGCATTAGCTTCTTACAGTTGTTCTATGTTGCAGAAATCTCCAGCAGGCAGGTAGAGCAGATAGCTGGGGGCAGTAATTTCTGTTGCCTCAGCGAGATGTGCTGGAATTTCTGTTGGAGCCTTTAGCTGGCTGGTTACTGAAAGGACATCAGCAGCGGATTGTGTGTTTCTCTACCACTTGGATCATACCTGCTAATGATGATAGAGTCATAGAATCATAGAATCATTTAGGTTGGAAAAGACCCTTAAGATCATGAAGTCCAACCGTAAATGTTGTAGCAGCTTGGTAAGAAATTCCTGGAAAATGATCAATATATATGTGGTGCTAAAGGTGGCAGGCTGTGTCACTGCATTACTTCTTGAGATGCTGTATGTAGGGACACTAGTCCTGAATCAGGTCCCACTGATGCCAGCTTCACACCCAAGTGCTGCCACAGTCAATTGCACTAAGGTTATCCCTGCTTTACAGGGGTGCAACTGAAGTCAGAACTTATGCTCTGCATTTCAAAAGCTGTGCAGGTTGTTATGTCCTGTATAATTTATTTTGATACAAACAGGGTACTAAAAGGAATGTAATGAGTATCCTGAACTTGCAATATGGAAGGCTCCCTTACTGACTTCCTGGGAAGGCACTGTCTGCAAGAGGAGGAGGTGTAACACAGTTTGGGGCTCTTAGCTGCTGTAATTTGCATGTTCCTTCTGGGATTCTGAGAAAGAAATGTAACTAAGAACTGTCTTCAATAAATTGTACTAGTGCAATAAATTGCACTACAGATTTTGGGTTGTGTTTGTCTAGGCTGAAGTAAGCTATTTTCTGGTACCGAAGGCCTTCCTCGTGTTGGCAATTTTCAGGGATCATTTTTATTAAAGGTTTGACTTGCGATCAGCAGCTCTCAGGCAGCACAAACAACTGGTATGCCAGTCAGTGATACTTGCACACAGACACTCTTCTTCAGCTTGTTCTTCTGAAATTAGTGTTCAGGATCAGGTGCTGAGGATATATAATACACGTACACAGACAACAGCCAAGGGAGGGAATTATCCAAGAGCAACTGATAAAGCAACAGTGACACACTCACAGAAGCCTGTGTTAAATAAACAAGCATTGCGATAACTGATTCAAACATTTCTAAACAGAAATGGGAAGGTGTGAATGTATAGTCATGCGTGATTCCTTGAAGTCCAGCAGAATTGTCGTTTTTCTCATAGGTTCATTCCTAAGCTGCATAAGAACTTGTTAAACAGAACCCTTCCTTCCTGCAAATATCCCAGTTTCAGCTATTTTCCAGCCATGCATGGTAAACTTAAAAATAGGAGACACTTCAGAGAGATATCAATCTCAAAGCCAGTAGTCTTTAGTCTCCAAATAATTTCTATTCAGAGGTCGTTGGACATCAAGGTCCTTACTTTTTTGCCCACATTTGAATTTTGCCTCTCCAAAATTATAGATCCTCTTTTATTTGGGGAAAGGAGAATCTCTCCAACCTGTGTGCATTCTGCAGCATCTTTAAGTAGCAGGTACGGTACTGTATTGTCATTAGAAAGAGTAGTACTGCAGTGGGAGTATATGAATCCAGAGAGATTGAAAGAAATTCTACTTCCACCACTTACAGATAGATGAACAGAGAGCACGATCCACTGCAAAATCACTGGCACTTCTCAAAGACCAATTTTTGCAAGTTACAGAGGCTCACTGAATTGAGTTTGTTTCTATCAGAATCAAAGCTGATGTGCTGCTGAAGACCAGTTTCAAGGAAACAAATGGCTCTGTCCCCAGAAGGAGGGCATTTTCACCACGTGAATTATAAATTCTCATTATCAAATGAAAGTAAAGGCACTTACAGAAAAGTGTCAATACTTGGACTGGGGAAGAAAACACAGGGAGAGGACTACTTGAGCATCCAACGTTCTTAAGTTGTATTTTATTCCTATGTTCTGAAGACTGTATATTCTATATCCTACCTTATAATCTGTATCATATCTGTATTTTAAATTTCTGTTCCTGAGCTTTCTGTGGTCTGCCTTATCAGAACCTCAGGACCAGCAAGTGTAAAGGCAGAAAAGTGGACTTTTGGAAAGTAGGAAGTGATGGTTTATATTTTGGGGATGAGAGATTAGCAATGAGAGTGGTGGCAAGAGGGAAGGAAAAGCATAGTTTACACAGTATGGTCCAACCAACAGGTCAGAAGTAGCCTGTAGGAGCAGCTACTTTCTCCTTGAAGAAGACAAAGAATAACTGTTAGATATCTCCTTCCATGTCTGGGTAAAAGAAGCGGTGGGAACAGAGGTAGAGGCCATATGACTATAACCTTGACATTCAGCCATAGGCTGGTTCGAAGGACATTTAGTAGGGAAAACAGAACAGGCATGAGGCAAAAAGTAATGAATAGTGAGGTTTCATTTTATCTGGATGTTGAGATGGCTGGGAAGCTGATGAAATACAGTTGTCTTGATTTTCTTGTGGCATTAGATGGGCTTGATTTTTCTTGTGTTAATAAAAGGAAAAATGACATCTCAGTCATTTTCTCATAATCTGCTCCCCTGGCGAGTCCCATTATGGCCAAGGAGGCTGAAGCCTTGAAGGTGAATGTCCCGTACAATCCATGTGCATATATATGTAGCTGAGGCTGACCTGAAAAGAGATGGTCTTCATCAGTGAGACCTAAGTGATGTACACAGGCACCTCCGTGAAGCCGTCAGTGCTACCCTGTCGCTCAGTGGGCTCTGAAGTGTGAGGAGCAGCCGGGACACCCTGAATGTGGACAAAGGAGTCAGCAGGAGGCAGAGTTAGGAAACACAGAGGAATGGGAACAGAGTGGGACATACTGTGGCATATAGCAATGGCTTTTGCACTGGTAGAGGGTGAGGAGCTGCCCTGCCTAGCCACCAAAAATTTGAGAGGAAAATTCACCCCAGGTATTTTAGTATGGGATACTTGGTCCTTGGAGGGTCTGGCTTCTCATTGCTGCTTATAGGGGAAGCCTAGACATAAAACTTAGACTACATGCCTGCTTTTCTGGCACTTGTAATGTTAAGTGAGATAAACGTAGCTCTATTTGATGAACTCCCACTTTCCGAAAAACCGTCCTATCTCGCTGAAAACCTGATAGCAACCACTACGTTTAGTTTATCTGGCAACTGCTTATGTCACATGCAATAATCCTGTTTCTGCTAGCACTAACTGAAAACTCTCTAGATTGTGTGGTTATAGGGATCCCACTGGACCTAGAGGTTTTAGGGTTCAGAAACCACAGTGACTGTAGCACGCAGCAATGCTGCACACAACTTCTGAGGTTTGATGTTCTCACACCTGAATGGGATGAACATCACAGCCCCCCCGACAAGGCGGGTCAGCCAGGACTCACAGCCCCGTCACTCAGAGAGGAGAAAAAGAGGGGATGAAGTAGAAACGGTCTGATGCGCGGCACCACAGCAGCCAGGCTGTCTCATTGCCATACACGATGATGTGGCGGCTGCCGGGGCAGGGCTCTGACAAAAGCAGCTGCAGGAGTTTTTCCCCCTGTGTCAGGGCTGAGGGCTATTTACACCCACAGACACCTTCCTTCCTTCCTTCCCTTGTTGACCCCAATACCCCTGGGGGGTCCCTGGAGTCCCCTGACAGGGGCACACGTCCCAGTACCCCTGACGGTCCCCTGGGGGGGGGCATAACATTTAGTGCAGGAACAAGCACCCATGTGAGAATTATGCCTGGGTTCTGATTCTCCAACTTTCTATCCCCTTTGTGGGGATTCCTGCTGTAACAAAGAGAGCACCAGCTGGAAATAAATTGTGGGTTAAAGAACTTGTGCTGACTGTGACATGGTAGGTGCTGCAAATGGAAAGCACAGAGAAGAGATGGGTGATTTATCAAGACCGTAGACATTTCTAACCCTGACTCCCAAGGCTTCACCTCCGACTTTGTACCAATGCATCTGCCAGCCAGCCCTGATGCAGCTGGAGGTGGAGGTGACAGGCGGTGCTCACCTCAGCCCAGGCAAGGAGAGGATGGAAACTGCCCGTATGTAGACACTACCTCCGCTTCCTGCAGCAGCCATTTTCGTATTACTCGGAGAGTTAAAGGTTGCTGAAACCACAGTGGTATTTGCTGGCAGCTCAAATCAGATCATCTAAAAGCTTCCTCAGACACTATTTGCACTGTTTTTCTTAAAATCATTCACCAGTAAGAGCAAGGCTACTAAATCCAGACCTATTTCCCAGGATGAAACAGCTTTACGTTGCTTAGGAAATGTAACACATTAGTCCAGGCTGCATTGGAGAAGGCAAAATTAAGAAGGAAACTGCAGAAGCAATCCGAAGGCAGAGTAAGGGGCTTTATGGAAAAAGGGTGTCAGCCTCCGGCTTCTTCTGACATGGCAAGATTTGCTCGTGATCATAGTGCTAGCAGACAATGGTTCTGAACTTGTGAACACAAGGCCACAAAAGCATGTGTAACCCAATAAGAACTGCTCTGGGAACTAGTAATTTGAAACATTTGCAAAATTTTTTTGCTCATGCTTTTCTTTTGACTGTATGAGAGCATCGACATTCTATTAAAGCACATTTACTGTCCTTTGATCTGTATCATAAAATCTCTAGGTAGCTTCCTGCTTCTTTACATGGCGTCAGTGTTAGTTACAGGATTTTGACCTTAATTTACACGAAACATGTTTTGAAGTGGAATTTTGAGAAATGTGGGTTTTCTACCTGTTGCACTGTAACAATGTTCGCAATACCATTAAAATGTTTACAAAAATAAATGTTACTGTGTTGCAGAGTTAAATGAGTTTATTTTCCCAACACATCTGAGTGATAGCAAACGACTCAGACCTGCTAAAAACATAGTTGGCTTTAGGCACGTAAAGATATTTCTCAGACATAAAGCCCAAACACTGCAAAAAGTCTCCACCAATTGTGTAATCAGAAACTCTGAGTTCTTGTGGTTCAGGATTTTCATAGCATTTTTATAGCTTATGGGAAGCATCATTGACCTAACAGAATATTATAGCATAGAATCATAGAATCATAGAATCATTTAGGTTGGAAAAGACCTTCAAGATCATCAAGTCCAACCATCAACCATGCCCACTAAACCGTGTCCTGAAGTACCCCGTCTACTCGCTTTTTGAATACCTCCAGGGATGGTGACTCAACCACTTCCCTGGGCAGCCTATTCCAATGTCTGACAACCCTCTCAGTAAAAAAATTTTCCTAATATCTAACCTAAAGCTCCCTTGCCTCAACTTGAGGCCATTTCCTCTCATCCTATCTCCAGCCACCTGGCAGAAGAGACCAGCACCCACAAGCCAGAGACCAGCTCTGGCTTCAGAGCTAGGAGAACAAAATAGGATGTCAGAGGATTTACTCAAAGTAACAGCAGAGCTTGTGACCACCAGTTCCTAGCTCTTCCCATCACTACTGAACATCTACAGTTCCCACTGGTCTGAGAGAAAAGCTGTAGAAGGCCACCAATGTGAGCAGAGCTTTCCTCAGTTTCTCTACACAGTGTTTTCAATTTACTATCTGTGCTGCTTCCTTGCTCAAGCCAAAGACATTGTGGAGCATCCCAGCCACTAGAGAAGAGAAAACCTCAGCTGTGCCTTTTAATTCAGGGCTCAGATGAGTGCCCCGTTCATAGCTGCACCATTGTGTCTTCCCTGTCTTTCCTATTACACGACAATGTTATCCCAAACGTACATCCCAGAAAGACCCTAAGGTAGTCTGCCGCAGAGCAGGATTGGGAAATGCAGGCAGCCTGAACTCACATGCACAGCATGGGCACACCAAGCCTGCTTTGGGCTTCAGGCTATTCACAAAGCCTGCCAGTCCAGCTGCCATAGGGGGTCTGTTCTTAGTTCTCAACATAGTTGGAAAGAAAATATGTAGTCTGATGAGGAAATTGTAAGAAAGATCTCTCTCGTTTGTGTTTTGTCCAAAGCTAGATCTGAAGATGCTTTGCTCACGTGCTGAGGCTTCTTCTCTCGACCGTACAAAAACATTACATGGGACGTGCAAGGCTCCCTCTCTTCAAAAACATCAAGAGCAAAGGCACATCTGACTGTGGCCTCAAACCCCAAAATCACATCAGGAATCTCACCTCCCCAGCTGGACAGAAATACAGAGATTTCTGCAGTCAGCATTTAGGAGAGGGAAGCGCATAACTTACCAGAAGTCACGTCCCATCACCGATCTGATGCTTCAGACCTCTGTGTAAACACAGGAACAGTGCATCTACACATTGTGTAACTGTTGCCAAAACCAGAAGAAACACTGTACTCTTCAAAGAAATCTGCAGTGTAGAACGATAGCCTCAAAACAACAGAACTGAAACTGGCTTTGGTTTACAGGAGGCCTAATGCAAATTTGATTCCATGAAGAGCAATTAAGTGAGGCATAAATTCAGTATAGGCAATATATTCTCAGAGAACTGACAACTTATGTGTGCTGCCAGTGGTGCTGTGAAGCCAAAAAAGAATTTCTTATTTTAAATGTCCTTTTCATTTTCCTTAAGTCAAATCTAGAAGCACTTCTTATCCATCCTCAGGTATTTCTTAATATAATTGCTGAATTTCAAAGACGAGATACAAACATTATAAGCCCATGAACAAACACACAAATCACATTTATAATGAAAACTTACTGTAAATCTCAGCAGAGGATTTGTGAATTCCTATGTGAAGCTTCATTCTACATGTTAACCACAGTAACACATGCTGGGGAACTCACTTGTGTTTGTGGTGGTGGTGGTAACATGAAAAGAGAACACACTTGTCTGAGACTTCAGCTAATGACCAAAGCTCACTGAATTAGAAGGGGAAAAGGGCAATTTTGGAAGTATCCGTGGAAAGTTACCTTTCTAAAAAATTTAGTTTCCAACCAGCTCTATTAGCCATATTTCTGAATAGTTTTGCATAGGAGCAATCTCTTAGGCCCTAACTCAGTAAGATGATTAATGAAATACAAAGCATTACACAGCAGGCTTGTTAAGTAGCAAACCTTTGGTTTGCTGAGAATTTCTGTGCTGGGCAAACTCCTCTTTGAATGTAATGTCGATATGTTGTAGTCACATTTTAGTGCGTGACCAAGTATCATTGATTGAGCATAAGCATTTCTAGTCTGTGATTTGTGATAATTTTAATAATAAATGAAGGAGCATTTTAATTCCAGGCTGAGGTCACTGCTACTAGCTGCCTATACGAGAGGCTGATATGCAGAAAGATGAGAGCTGACAACACTCAGGGGAACGATCTCTCATAGTTTCATGGAGGAGTTGTATAGATGGGGATAGAGCTTGAAGGGTTTGCTTCTCTTACAAAAAACTATGGAAGTGTACAAAAGCGTAAAAAGAATCCTAGCCAGTGTTGAGAAATTTGCACATAGAAGATGGGAAAATTTAGAATTAAGCTTGCCTTCAAACTCTTCATGCAGATCTTTTGAGTGTATGTGTACTTTCACATAATTACACACTGCTTTCTGCATGCTGAATAAGTAGTGCAGGTAACATTTCCTCCCTTAATTTTTTTCTGAAAAAACTGCAACTGGATATCATGGCTCATTACACAGAAATACTCTATTGGTAATTATAAATGAAAATTCTGAACTACTATGAACCTATCATTAAAACCTCATTAATATTTATCTTCTGATAATAGGAAAAGCTAAACAAATAGTGACATTTTGCCGAGAATCTTAAATTTAATCAGCCTAAGCCTATTTCAATATAACAGGACATAATTTTTTTCTTAGTATACTATGCAACATCTCCATTTGTTTATTCTTATTCCTTTTAGACATAATGGCAACACTGAGCATATTGCTGTTCTGGTCTCTAAGAGCTGCAACAATAGACCTCAATCAGCTCACAACCTTCTGATGAAGAAGAAACATTCTGATGAAGAAAAAAAACCCCTCTTTCATCATCACTGCTGAAGTTTCACTGATACAAATCAAGAAGTCATTAGTATCTCAAGGTCAAAGTGGTTTGCTTCTCAGTTTGTTGCCAAAGAATAACTGCTTGATCTCCCTGGACGCTCTCTGGGAGCTGCAGTCTAGACAACTCATGTCCCTGTTCTCCCTTGGCTGATGTTGTCTCTCCAGAGTCAGAGTGATCCCCCTGGTTGCAGCTTGCCATTGCTCTTTCTGGAAGTCCTATGACCATGGACAATTTGAGCAAAAAAAATCAGATCCTCTTGCAACTAGCTACATGTTTTACACACAATTTTTGTTTCTTTATTAAAAAATATAACTGTGTGGTAAGCGGAACAAGAAAGGGCTGATAAGGCAGACACGAAGCCATGAAGACTCAGAAGACTGCTCCAGTATTTGCTAATAGGAGATCCAAATTAATACCATTAATACAATTAATATAATATATATTATACAGCTGTAGTGTCATGCAAACTGATTCAATCAACCCTTTATTTGGAAAGAAGGCTAAATTAATACCTTGCCCTCACAGACAGTATTCAATTCTGTTTTCATATGTAATGTCTCTGCAAAAGAGAAGGGATTTTAAAATCAGATTCTTCTTTTGCAAGTGTAGTGGGTTAAGGAAAGCACAAAATGGATAACGATTAAAAAAATCATATGCTTTCATTATGGAAAAAAAAATCCTCTATTAATAGTTGTGGTCTCAAGAACACCTTACAGAAAGTCAGTACCTTGGAGTGGATACACAAAAAAAAAGTCAATCAAGACAAAAAGCATAATTGTAACTCCAAAGGTCTGGACTGGGAGATTGTTTCATTGTTTTCTTGGTGGAGGCAGAATACTATTAGAGCAGGTCTATAACTTTTCATTTTAGAAGATGGTGTATGCAGTGGGGTTTGGAACCTTTTGCAAACTGAGAAAGTGAGACAGAAAACAAAGTTTCTGCAACGTCCATTTTTACAGTGAAGCTATTTTAGATTATTGGAAGAAGTCATGTCTTTTCAAGTCAAAACTGATCATCACTAAAATCTCATGCTGTGGAGATTTTCCTTTGCAGAGAGAAAATAATTGAACTTTTGGAGTTCGGAATTATTCTTCAAGAAATTCCCTTGGATGTGTGAGACATGATTTCCCTCTAAATATCTTTCACTAATGAACATATTTAACCACATGATGACAAATTCTTTTCTTTATTTGAGTTTGGATTTTTGGGTGGGTTTCTGGTATAAAGATCAGATTTACTGATTGGAAGCATTCCAGGTCTCCTTTGAGACCCTTAAAAACTAGACTCACCTTCTGACATGAGGAAATTCCTAAGCAAGTTGCATACCACTCTTGGCAGCTTGGCTGTCTGTTTGGTGAGTTCCTTTAGAAGTCTTGGATGAATAGCATCTGACCTCACCCATTTGGGCCCACTAATTTTGCCGGTTTGTTTCATAACCTCTTGCACTGATGTTCTGAATTGAGACACAGCCTCTCATGTTGTCCATGAAGAAGATTCTAGTATGGGAACCTCCCCAAGTTCCTCCACAGCAAATACACATGAAAAAAAGCACTGATTCCCTTTCTGCCTCCCCCCCCGTGTGCCCTTACCTATAAGCTGATCATCTGTTGCCTTACAGAACTTTTGGCAGGTTCCCTGCTCCTGAAGAAGGGGGCTTTGTTATTTTTATGTTTCTTGCAAGCTGCTTTTTAGTCTCTTTCTTGTTTTGCTTTATTGTGTTTTCATATTGAATTTTATAGAATTTATGGTCCTCTCCTTTTGCTTCATTTCAACACCTACCTTTTTGGGTTGGCTTCTTGCTCTTCATAGTCTTTCTTGCCTGTTTGTTTAGCTCTGCCAGCATCGTCTGGATCTATCATCTCAGTAAAAGGAATATAAATATCGTCCCAAAATAAAGAAAAAAACCAAGTGTTTTTGACTTGGATTCACAACACCATATTGCCAAGAAAGGGTGCTTGTTTGCCTTTCCCAGAATTCAATTTGAAGGCTTGTGTTTTCAGTTACAGCATAGATTGGACTTCACAAAAGAAAAGGAAATGATACAGCATTTTATATATGCGTGTAAGTGGTAGCTTTGAAGTTTTCTTTTTGCTGAAATAAAATGTGAAGTGTGAAGTCTGCTTGAGAAACAAGAGGCAGGTTGAAAGAAAGACAAAGCCAGTTCTCTGAGCGTGCAAAAATAAGAGGAACTAGTTTTGCGATCTTGTAAAATACTATGCACCTCAACTGTAAGTACACATATACTCAAAAAAATCCAAGTGGACACTCGTGATTAAATATAACCATGCCTACATTTTCCTGGATTGCTGCCCTGGCTTGATGTTTGGAGCCAAGTTGCATGCTTCATCCTTCTGTTGAGACAGTGATCTACATTTTCAAGGCTGTCTCTTACCTTCATCCCTGCAACATCGGTATTGGGTTCTACTGCCAATCTGTGAACAGCCTTGAGCTTAACTTAACTTACTAACTTATTTAATAAACAGCTCTGTGTTTTTCCCTCTGGCCTCTGCCACAGCTGGAAGACATTGCCTGTAAATGTCTTACTCCTTGACTTTCCTCTGGTACTTTCCCAAAGCTCTCCTCTACTACTGTGGAACTAAAACCTCAGTAATAGCTTAGCTTAACTTTTATGGGATCACCACCCATCATGCACAGCATTATTGGTTTACCCTTCTTGTGTTCTCCATCCTCCCCCATATTCCTTCTGTATCCATCTCATTGGCATATCTTTTTGTAGAAGTAGCTAATAAGCTTTGACAAGGTAAAATCACCATCTTGTCATACATTTGTATGGTACTCACTGTTCCAGGACAGTGTTGCTGCAGTATACAAAATTAATAATAATGCCGTCCTTGGCAGAATGATGTCAAAAACTCAGATCCCTGAAAATACTGTAGCAAGAAGGGCTGCTCAAAGATTAATATTTTGCTGCTACATAGGATTTATTATGCATGTTAATTGGCTGTATCATTATTGGCTGTGTACTGCACATATGCATCAATTGCTTGGTTAATTTTTGAGGGGGGATGTTATTCTTTTCAGCCTGAAAGACTGTTTTTCCTTTCCTTGGGTGGGTTTTCTGCAATCTTTATGTGTAGATATACTTCTACTCCAAACTTTAAAAAACTAGTTTAAGAGTGTAAAGGGGATTTAGTACAAGTGAAACAAAATACTATAATATTCAAACAGTGTATTTACCAGATACTTGACTTTTTAAAACTGATTTGTTCCTATGCAGGAGGATAATCCACCTAGGAATCAATTTCTGTCATTATTTACATGGGTGCTCCCTTGCTCTTCTTTTTAAGAGCTTCCTGAGACAACCACAGGATCCACTGCCTTTGATTTACTAGAGTCTTACATAGCTTTGCAAATATACAAGAAAAAAAGGAAAAAGAAAAATAATATATACTGGTAAGATGATTGTGGTGGGTTGACCTTGGCTGGCTGCCAGATGCTCACCCAGCCACTCTTTCATTCCCTCTCCTTGACAGGACAGGGGACAAAATAAGACAAAAAAGCTTGTGGGTTATGGTAAAGGCAGAGAGATCACTTACCAGTTACCATCATGGGCAAAACAGACTTGACTTGGGGAAAGTTGATTTAGTGCAAATTGAACTAGATTTGGATAGTTAGAAATGAAGACAAAAAGATTAAAGCAACACTTTCCTCCTGCTCCCTCTTCCCAGGCTCAACTTCACTGCTTTATTCCTGACTCCACTATCCCTGCCAGCCACCACCCTGAGTGGCACAGGCGGATGGGGAATGGTGGGTTATGGGGTCAGTCCATAACAGCTTCTCTCTGCCTCTCCTTCCTCCTCACACTGTTCTGCTCCTCCAGCATGGGTCCCTCCACAGGCTGCAGTCCTTCAGGATAAACCTGCTCCAGCGTGAGTCCTCCCTAGACCACAGTTCCCGTCATGAGAACCTGCTCCAGCATGGGGTCTCCATGGGCTACAGTTCCTTCAGGAAATATCCACCTGCTCTGGTGTGGGGTCTTCCCTAGGTTGCAGTGTGGATGTCTGCTCCGGCATGGTCCTCTCCAGGGGTTGCAGGGAAACACCTGCTCCAGCGTGGGCTCTCCAGGGGCTTCAGGGGAACCTCTGCTCGGGCACCTAGAACACCTCCTCCGCCTCCTCCTGCTCTCCCCTTGGTGTCTGCAGCGCTGTTCCTCACACTTTTTTCTCACTCCTCTCTGCCTGCGTGGTATTATTGCCCTTCCTTATATATGTTTTCCCCCAGGAGCCACCACCTTGGCCGAGGGGCTCGGCTGTGCCCTGCGGTGGGTGGGTTGGAGCCGGCTGGATGGGGCCATGTCCGGCACGGGGCAGCCCCGGCTGCTCCTCACAGAGGCCGCCCCTGCAGCCACCGCTGCGGCCACCTGGGCCCCAAAACACGAGACAACAATAAACAGATATAATCCTTCAAAAAGCGCCATTGCCAGCAGAACGTCCCTTGTGTCAGGGTGCTGCAGAGGGGCCAGGGGCCGGGGGCGGTGGTGGCGGGGAAGGGCCTGGCAGCCTGGGCCTGGGGCAGCCCCAGCCCCGGGCATGGGGCACCCCGTGGGGCCACGGCGTGGGCCTGCGGGTGGGCCCAGCTTGGCGGAGCCCGTGGCCGGGCAGAGCTGTGGGCAGCTGGAGAATGGGCCTGCTGCGGCATGGCTGGGGCAGGGGCTGACGGCCCTGGGGGGCTGACATGGCCTCCTGGGCCTTGGGCAGGCAGGGGGAATCCTGGGGGGGCTGACATGGGGTCCTGGGCTGTGGGCAGGGTGGGGGGAGCCCCGGGGACTGGGACAGGGACAGGCAGGGCTGGTGGTGCCCTCGGGGTCTCAGGGCAGCTTTTCTGTAGTCTTCATACGTCCCTTTATCCTTCCTTAAGCACTGGAAGCAAAGGGCTTGGGAGAATATATTTCTACGTAGCCAGATGATATAGCTGCGTCTAGGTGCTTGTTAGCAAGGAAGGGGGTGTGCATAAAGAAAGCAGTGGTCTGCACCTTAATAGACAAATATTCGTGACAGAGTCTTATTCCAGAAATCTGCCCAATGAAAATGAAAAGGGAGAAAACTTCCTTTGACCTTTTCTTTGCTGATGAAGTGTGTGAAGTTTCATCCTGTGTTTCTTCTTATTTCATATTGGGTTTTATTTTAGTTTAAAAGCAGTAATACTTCCTCAAACATAGATTTGGAAATAGATATTTACAAAATAATTGTAATCTAGAACTTGCGAATATGAAATGTTGTTTGCGGAAGAAGTTTTGGCATTTTAGAGGCTCTACCTTCCTGTTAGAAATGAGTTCCCAAAAAGCTTTGGGTTAAAAATGACTGATATGTGTGTGTAATTCCAGTGCAGTTGGAGCCATGCATTTAAAAAATCACAGCACAGGTCCTGAAACCATGACAGGGGAAAAAAAAAAAGCATCATATAAAGAAATATATCAGATTGTGAACCTTTAGTTTCTGTGTTGTTTCTGTTTACCTTACAGTAAGTTCCATATATCTGTTGTGGTGCTGGATGCAGAAGAATCTAAGTGTGTTAAATGAAGCAAGACTTATTTGGAGTTGTATCTTTTTTTAGACCAGCTGTTGTATCTGGTGAACATAAAAGCTATAGCATGTACATCATTCGAGTGCTGTTCTAGAAACAGTCAAAAACTGCATATTCAAACTCTGTCCTCCAAGCACCTTCTGAGAAAATGATTCAGAAAGCTGGTAACACAGCAAGAGTTTGTCCACACCGGATACAGGAGAGTTATTTAGCATTGTGATGCTGCATGGTAAGTTCTACCACTTTGTGGAAACGGAGATTATATCTGTTGGTCACTCAGTACCTTTTGTTTCATATTGATCTATCAGCCTCAAGTAGTATGTTTGTGTTTGAAAGACTTCTCTGGACATCACTTTTTTTTAGAGGTATGTGATTGTACTGCATACAGCTTGACCCTGGCTTTCAGGTACTAATCACAATATAGAAGCTGAGGTAAAGTTACTTTGGTTTCCACGCTTAAATGACCATTGCTAATAATCACAGCTGTTCTGGTGAATTTGACAACAGCCAGAAATCATTATAACCACTTTGGAGAAAAAAAAAAAAAACCCAAACTTTCAACTTTCTGCAGAATCCTCAATTTCCAGAAAGAAAGATTCCAGACTAGGACTTCACTAGAACTTGCTAGAATCCCCAGCTTGGAAGAGACCTTGCACAGTAATTTAAAAGTAAACACCTCCTTGCCGATACATAAAGCCCAGGCTTGCCCCTTTGAAGTGCAACAGGAACATTGCATACTGTGATGTTTGAACAGATCTGCTTCAGTCTCCATTTAAAGAAAGTCATTAAGTTGCTCAATCTATGAACAGTTGCTCAAGTGGACAGGCACAAAGCAGAACCAAAGATCAATACATGTATTTAAATGCTATTTCCATCTATTTAATGAGACATACACACACAATCTTCCTTTGGTAAAGCAAGATTAATTCTCAGCATTTGAGAAAAACACAGAAATTGAAACAGCTGATTTTAATATAAAGTAAATGAGAAAAGTCTATCAGTCCAGTGAAATAGGCTTGAGGGACTCAAATCTATTCTCTCATGCAAGAGTGTGCGTACATCGAAAGACTGCATTGGAGGACTGGGATATTGCATTGGAGAAAATGCAGTGTTAGTATTTGTTAGAAGGGATTGGGATTTGTCAGAGAAAGAGGAACTGAAAAAGAAGAGAAAAAGAGTTCATTTGTCTGTGCAGTTTATGCTGTTAAGTTCCTTTTCATAGTCCTGCTACTGCATGGCTTCAGCTAAAAGCACAAATGGCTATCCGCTGTCCCCTTCCTGTTTACCACACTTATTTGAAGCATTTCTCATAACCTACTTTGACACTAACAGTCAAATAGTCTTCAACAGGAAGAAGTGATAAAAAGACCTTGAGATGGAGAATGAAGAGGGTTACACAGAACTTCATTTCAAAGGAAGGAAGAAAAGCTCCAATGCAGGTGAGCATATAAGCATTTATGGTATGCCTTCAGGCTTATTCTGTAAATAACAAATCTCATATTTGACTTATCATAAAAACCCCACAAATCAGACAAAATTTTAGTTGGTGCTACTAAAGTTGCCAATGATACATGGCAGTATACAGAGAAATATGATGGACGGTAGATAAAATGCAGTACTAATAGTACCAACAGACCTGAAGTACTGGTGCTGACAGTCCCAGTTATAAAATTGAGACTAAAAGACAGAGGCATATAAGAAAAACATGAGGCAGTAGCTGGCAGCAAGTTTGGAAGTGGTCTCAGCTCACTGGCCATTTAAGTTTTCTCTGGGGCTTTTGGTTGGTTTTTTTTGTTTTGTTTTCAGGAATCACAGCTAAGAAGAATTTAAGAATAATTTAGATGAAAACTGTAAGACAGTAACGCACTGTCTGGTAAGCTTTTTCAACAACTTCTGGGGATTTTGTCAAAAGTGTCAGGAACAGCATGGGAGAAAGTACAATGATGTATGCTGGAAGTCTTTGAAGCTCACCCTTGCGAACCTTTATTTCTTTTAAGTGTCCCAGGGAAGAGCTTCTCAGATCATAAATAGCAAGTCTTCAGAGCAATTAGACATCCAGTTTCCAAACAGTTAATTAGCTATGATGATCGGTTCCTGAGAAATCCTGGCTGCACATTTATGTGAGAAAATTTTTAATAGAAAAAAAGCAAAAGCCAACTTCAGTTACTCAGTATGGCAGGATAAACTGTGTGCAATTTTATTGACGTAAATTGTGCCGGTTTGTCTATTATTACAACTTAGCTGAGAGCCTGTTCCCAACTGTAGTCAAAGCACAGAACCAGCAATATTAAAAAAAAAAACAAACAAAAAAACCAGAAAACTGATCATAAAAGCTAATATTTATTTAACTAAGAATTTTCAATGATCTTTACAATATTTGTCAAATTGCACAAACACATTGCTGTAATGGAGTAGACTGAATATTTCCATAAGTCAGACAAAGCGTATTGTGACACATACACAGAATGGTATGTGAGCACAAACATGCAGAGCACACAGTGACAAAGCCAGGTTTAAAATGCTCTGTCTTCATTGTCTACCTGCATGATTGGGTAGCACGTACATGACGGGGCAGCAGAAGAGAACAGTGCTTTAATTTAGCTTGTTAAAGAATGTACTGCAAGCTAAGTCTCTGCTTGTAGTGTAAGGTGTGCGAGCTAGCTTTACACCAGACACACACATGTCATGGTAGCATGATATACATATGGAATACAGAAGTGTATTCGCTGGAGTGGTTAGAAATGGTTGCAATGCCTCATTGGCGTAATCTAGTGCAGTATCTGTGCCAGTTCATGTGGTACAGAAGGAAGGCCACAATGCAGAGCTCCCCTTCCACCTTGCACTCCCATCCGGTCTTGCCAGTGGTGCAAGCTGCAGAGCTGTCTTGAGAAGCTGGGCAAACGCTGAGCTATTACCCCATGCTGCCTTGTCAGCTCTGTGGTTATTGCTGCTACCAGAGCTCACCTTGGGTAGCTAAGTGCTAATCTGAGTATTTACAGGAGTCACTGTTACCGTCTTGCCTGCAGTCTAGCCATTGTGCAAATCATGGTAGAGTTACGGTTAGACCCCAGATATCCTAAATGCCTTTTTTATGTCAAAATCACTGCATAGCACCCAAAGGAAGAAGGAAATGCATTCAGATGCTTAACCATAACATGTTGCATAGCTAGTGAAAAGTACTGCATTCTGTTTACATATACTTACATAATACTTAGCAACATCTAAAACATTGGTGTGTTATCAGTATTATTGTCACACTAAATCCAAAACACACTGTACCAGCTACTAAGAAGAAAATTAACTCTATCCCAGATGAAACCGGGACAATATGAATAGGGTGGCGATGTAAAAACAGTGGGGATTTGCTGTTTGAATATTTAAAGATGACTAGTCACAGATACAGCATTTCCCAAGTAAGTATGATTGAATAGACAAATAAGGAAAAAAGATGTTTGACCTCTGTGCAAAACAGTGATAGCTAGAAACAAGACATGAAGTGAAATTGTTAGTGGAAATGAGTTTATCACGTAGCGCAAAGGTCAAGTCATTTCATAATTTGAAATACAGATCCATGCATTACATTTTTGAAATAACAGTGTTAAAAGCAGAGAAAATAACAGTGTTAAAAGCAGAGAACTTTTCAAACAGCTGATTCACATCTGATCTGGACCACCAGCATTTGAAATGTAATGGCTTTTAAAGGATACTTCCATGGGGTAGTTCCTGATAACGATTAACTAGTCAGAGAACAAGTTCTCAACAAGGTATAACATTTTGGCACTCTGTTTTCTCTTCCAAGAATGGCCATTTGCATGAAACGGAAAATCATCCTTCTGTTATTCTCTGACTTTATTCCTGGGTCCTAACTCACGGAAGGTTTGCATGTAAAATCTTTTTTCCCATGAAGTTACGTTTGGACAAAGACAACAGTGTGTTAGGCCTTGGTCTTTCTAGAAGAACATTCACAAAGTATTTCCTGAAAACACTAATTTTAGAAAGCTAGGAAGAAAAATTAACATGACATTTCCTGCACAGCTGGGCAACTTCCATCTCTTCTCCCTGCTCCAAGGAATCATTTGAGGTATCTCAGAACATCTTTTATGCCTCAGTTATTTTAAAAAGCTTTCCTGTATTGCAGCCTACATTAACTATATCACTACCCCTTCCAAAAGCACACTGACAACCTGCTGGAATGAGTCCAGTGGAGGGCTCCTGAGATAGTGAGTGAGCTGCAGAAGTGACACAGGAGAGGCTGAGACAATTGGCTTTGTGCAGCCCTAAGCAGAGAAGGCTAAAGGGAGTCTTACCTTTCTCTTTAACTGCCGAATGGGAAGGTGTAGAGAAGACAGAACCAAACTCTTCTTGAAGGTGCACATTGAAAGACACAAGTTGGAACATGGAAAACTACAATTCGATACAAGAAAATTTTTCTTACTGTGGTGGTGGTCAAACACTAGGGCAGGAGCCTGGAAAGGCTGTGAAATCCCTATCCTTGGAGATATTTAGAAATTGGCTGGACAAAGCCTTGAGAAACCTGCTGTAAACTGACCCACCTTAAGCAGGAGTCTGGCCTAGATGGCCTCCTGACATTCTTTCCAGCCTACATAGTTCTGTGATTCTATGTCAAGATATGTAGAAATCCTGAAATAAAGTGAGTGAGCAAACAGAAGCAGCGGGTTTCACTAGGAAGTGGTATGGCAGGAGTGTCGCAATCCTACAAGAAAAAATTTTAAGACCATTGGGTAATATTGAGAAGGAAGATTCACCATAACTGCATCCCCAGGCTTTTCTGAGTCTAATTAAAAGTCATTTTCTTTGAGTTGCAAGGAAGCTTATTTTTGCATTGCTATTCACTGACCTTAATCAAGCATCCAGTCTGCAAAGAAGCCCTGTTTAATGCACTGCTACTTAATTTTTCAAATATTTTGTAATAATTTTCCAGGTGGGATTAGCTGAACATCAAGGACTCAATAAAAAAAAAAGATCTCCAAATTATAACGTGGACTTTGCTAAGGCCTTTGTCTTGGCATCTAGTGTACAGGTGATAAAACTAATTAGCGGGTCCCGGAGTTACAGAGTTTAATTCTCAGAGAATCTACTGGTCCTTTCTTGATTCATAGTGTTGGTATTCATAGCCCTAGAACCTCATTTTTGTTCTTACATGTTATATACACCTCTTTCTCTGCAACTGTTAGAAACTTCAGTTCTTCCTTTTTCACTAAGCTTGTGAGGTTTTCTTTTGCAATGTTTGTTAAGTGGCTGCTGTGATATCTAACGGTCTTCAGGATATCTGCAAATGACATCCCCCTGCTATGAAGATGCAGACACTGTTCAGTAGCCACTCAAAACTTCAGATGAACTGGCAAACAGTGAAGACAGCATGAGGAAATTCAAGCCCCCCAAAAGTTTTCATAAATGAAAGTTTATTAGAAGCAAGAACCCCTTGGTATGCAGGAGGCAACCAGAAGGGAAAAAGCAACTGAGACAAAGCACATGGCAAAGTGACAGTGATGGACGTTCTGCCTGAAAGATGTCTAGAGAAACCCAGTTTTATGTCCTGGGTAACTAATCATGCTGTGTTTGTAAAACCCTCTTATTTCTTTCAGAACTTCCGTCTAATTCTTCAGGCTTGCGGTATCTTGCTGCTTTCTCAGGATTTCTGAATGTTGTATTTCTGGGAGCTGTGATCACATTAATTCAGCAATGTGAGTGACCAAGTGAAATGTTTTGCTTTAATTCCTGCGAAACCAACATGTATCAATCCTTAACTTAAACAAGTTTTGCAGACAAACTGTTTTGATAAGGTGACAAGACCAGGCATGCTTTCTGTTATTGTGTTTCTGATGAAGGTGGGAGGGAGTCACTGGCATTTTGGGGCTGTGGATCTGCAGAAGGTCAGTGGCTTTCAAGAACTGTTGCATGTTCGGGGTGTATGAAGAGCACTGGAGTCTTTCTCATTTTCCAGTCCCCCAATCTGAAAGTCCCTCCTATTCCTTTCCGAAACTAAACAAACCACCAAGGTTTCTAGCCAAAGAATCCATCTATCCATCAATTTGGAAAAACTCTTTTAGTAATGAAACAGAACTTACTCCAGGTATAATGGTACAACTGGAACCTCTGCTATCTCCGCCTCCCCTCATCCTCACAGCCGGTCTTTACCTCCTGAAGCCCTGCTTTGCTTACCTTAAGTCTCAGCCAGTCCTCCCCGGCGTGTACAATGGGAATGTGAGCTGGACTTCAGGGATGGGTGAGATAGAAGGCTGGAAGACAGCACACATAGTTGGAAAAGACCTCTCTGAACAGAAATAAAAATGTATGCCTCTGAGTTTATAAAAGTGGCCTTTGCATTGTCCACAGAATTTGTGCAGAAGCCCTGGGTCGCTGCCAGCATTGATCATGTATGTACAGATCTTACCTATCCAGCACAGACCTGTGCTATTATCCCTGAGCATCTAAACTTAGACATCAGAAATGTTTGCAGTTGCCCTGGTCAAGCAAGTTGAACAAGTTTTTAGGTTGCCATCAACAAGCATCTGAATATTGATCAAGGACTCTAATTTTAGTTTCCTCCTTTAGAAAATCTTGGCCTGGTAGTCCCAATGTTAAGCCTGCTTCTGGACATCCAAATCACTTTGCACATCAAAATCACTTGAGAACACAGGAGAAAAAGAATTCAGAAGCACTTCTGGGCATAACTATTCTGCAGAGTCAGCTGTTCTCCCTTTCTCTGGATGCAAATCCTGCCCTCTCACATCAACCCATTCTTTTCTGAAATAAGCTCAATGCAAATTTTGGGAACTGGAAAATCAAAGGCACAACCATGTTATTTGAAAGACAACTGTTGCATACCATGTTGTCAAAAGCGTGATGATAACGGACTGTCCACCGTCTTTGTGAAGTCAGTCACCTCATGTATTTGTTTAATGTATATGATTTGGATGCCCAACTCTCCACCTCCATTTACAGGAGAGTTGGAAGGACAAAAGAGCAATCTGAGTTTCCACTTAAAGCTCCTATTATTATCCATGGAAAAATACTATGGGGTTTCTATACAGTTTGCTTGTGAGCTTTACATTAAAATGCTGGAGATTCTTGTCCAGGTGACTTGCTATCAAGTGACATGTGGAAGCCCGGAGAAAATCTTTCTGAAAGTGACAGTACCTTTGAGGAAGATCTTCATGAAAACAGCTTACTGACTACATTAAAGGAGAGCTTATGCATGCATACAAATGGTAAGGAGATAAAGTCTTGCTCATAGTAGCATAAATGGTTTGAAGCTCTTGAAAAGATTAATATAAAAATAAACACCTGCACAAAGGAATTGACCTTTAGATACCAAAATAAGCATGTTTATATTGATAAAGATGTATAAAGTGATCTCTTTTAGAGTTCCATCCTTGAAAATTTTAGTTAAAGCAAAGAATAAAAGCGGAGCAGTGTTACTGAAGGTCTTTGTTATTTCTCCATGGATGCCATTGAATTGTACTATTCCCGATGATTTCAGCAAAGCTGGGATTTTATCCATGGCTTTTACCCCAATTATTATGCAAAATATTTAGCACAATTATCTAGAGTTCTGAAATATTTAAAGGCACAGAGTGATCCCTAATCAAAGAATGACTATCCTTGTTATCACTGTACAGCAGGGACAACGTGCTTTCTTAAAATGAGCTATACCATCACAATTTCTGCCCTGCCCCTGGTTTAAAGCTTCTTTACTCACTTATTCAAAAGCTGCAGAAAAAGCAGGAGGCAATAATAATGATACCAGTTGTTTAAAAAAAAAAAAAATGACAAAAATCCCTTCACCCCAAACTCTTCACAGACTCCAGATGTGAACTCTGCCCCATTGGCTGGAAGCTGCATTGTGGAAGATGTTATTTCTACTCAGAAACTCGTGACACCTGGGAAAATAGTAGAAAGTATTGCTCAGGAAAAAAATCTGACCTCCTGGTTATAGAGGATAAGACTGAAATGGTAAGCTTGTAAGGCACTCTGTGGTTTAAACATTCTTTTTACTTATACCTTGTGAATCCACGTATCAAAGTATAGCTTCCCATGTATTTTTAGAAGCCATTTCTAATCCAGATATGCTCATAAAAGGCATTGTCAGTGGAAAGTGCTCTGACGATTAGCTTCTGCATGTTAAGGAACATTTGTGTGAAACAGAAGACCAACAGCCTACATTTCATTTAAATAGATGCAATGGTATGCCTAGAGATTACCTCCAGCAAGAAGCAGCTGGCATTTGAAGGATTCTTAGTTCAGAACTAAGCTGTCATAAAGGCTGTTGCCTTTCTTTGGGAAATGGAGCTGCTTCTCTGTACTTTGTACATTTTTAAATGTCAGTACCAGGTCTGCGGCAATAGAAAAAGCAGTTCTGTGGACCAAATCCTAACCTGTAGTGTGTCTCTTCTGTGCTCCTGATTTTCCTTAAACATGACCAGGTTCAGACAGTCACTTCTACAGCACCCAGGAGGGTGAGTGAGGTGGCAAGAAAAGAGGAAATAGCTTCAGCTCCTGTAATTCAGATCAGCCTGATCCTCATCTAAAATAAATGTGCTAGTGGAATGGGCCTGGGGCCAGCAAGGAGCCAAAGGTTAGCTCCTTTGTTGCTCCACTTACCATCATTAGCCACAGTACTGGTTGTAGTTGAGAATCTGAATGAATTTCCATGTGGTTTTCAGTTTGGTTGGGGGGGGCAGGTTGTCTCCTCAGTTTCTTGGAAACATTCTCTGGAATCTTTAGGCATGAAAGCCTTGCTGGTTTTAAAATATTAATTACCACTACAAGTTACTGATGCTGGAGTTTCATGAAGTGTCATTATTATAAGAGTTCAAAGACATACCTCTTTCCAGGATTTCTTAAACAAAATGAAGGATAAAGACATTGGCTTTGTTTGGACTGGATTAAGCTTTGATGAGAGGGAAGGAAGATGGGTATGGCTCAATGATCCCAAACATCCAGGGCACAGGTAGGTTCATTCTGGAGTGAATCTATGTTAGCTTCTGTGATGTGTTCTCTACTCACCGTGCCTGGGCTGTTCAGCCATTAAACCACAAGAAAGAAGTAGTAACATATCAGGGCCCATACTCCAGTTAGGCAGCTCAGCCTATTCTGATTTTTCTCAGTACAGAATTCTGATCAAAACATCCAGTTGAAAAATGAAATTCCTTGACAGCTCTCAGAAAAGGAAGTAATTTTATTAGGAGGTGCCTATGCTGTGTAAGCTTTACAGTTACAGCTGCATAAGAAGTAGGGAAACAGAGAAAGGGTGAATCTTACTAAACAAATAAAACCTGTCTGTATGTCAGAGAATTGAACTAATGACAGCATAAAGACAAGAATACCCAGTCTTGCTGGTATCACTCTGTATATGCAAACAAATTTTTTCAATGATCCTCATATCTGTCTGTTGTTTGGCTCTTGCAGTTTTACAATAAAAGGAAGGAAGAAAGAAGAAAAATGTGCTGCCTATAAGTTGACAGAAATGCATGCTGATAACTGTCACTCCCTGTACAAGTGGATTTGCAAAAAGAGTGCAGTCCTTCTGGGTATCTAAGATATTGTAAAGTGAAAGTGAATAGCATCTTTGAAGGGTCTTTGAAGGTTTACACCACTTTACAATGGGTAGGATATCTGATGTAAAATGAAGGGGAAATGGTTGACCTGAATTGTGATGAATCAATGCATTGTGATTCAGGGTTGTCTCTCTCTCCTTTTCAGGATGAAGGTATAAAATCTATCTGTCTTTGCGCACACTAATTGCCCCTTACAGCTATTAAAATAAACAGCTTACTAATTTTAAGTAACTTATAGTGTCTGAGAGTTGTGTAAACCACAGGTAAAATGAGGGTTTTTTTACCAGCCTGGCAACTAGATCATAAAGCAGACAAAAAGTTGCTGTTGCTACTTTCTTCAGGTGAAAAGGTGATAATCAGTGCTGTGCACTTAAACGAGCCTGCAGATCTCACCACTGGAGGTCCAATATAGGAAGACAGCATAGCTGTACACAACAGAAAGTCAAGGTCTAGTATTTTTAAAAAAAAAGTTTAATTTCATGTATGTCATTCAGTGTTACAGAACCTGGTACTTAAAAAAAACCCCACCCACAAATACTTCTTGAATTCGGACATGAGATTTAGTTGCCTGATATGATGTCTTTGCTCTATTAGCATGCTAGAAATGTCAAAATCATACTTATGGGGCTACAGGGCTATAATCCTTCCTTTTGTTAGTCCACTTCACAGACACTTTTTGCAATTCAAAAATGGATGTTGCAACCCTTCTACATCTCAAGGCTACTGATCAGGATGAGGCAGCAGACCTCAGGGACATTTGTTCTTTTCTGTCTGATCTTACCTCGAGATAACTTGTACAGGTCTGAGAGTAATCAGTAGTTCTTCATTGTTATGTATATCCATAACATACTTAACATTTGATTTTTATAGCTAAGAAAAATCAGTATAATGATTGAAATGATGACTCTAGGATGTAAAGCCAAGTTCCAAACTCTTCTAGGTGAGGAAGATCACTCCGAGAGGCAATTCCACTGGATTTTGGACTGTGGTAGTAATGTAGTTTATTTGGTGATTTTCTCAGTGTCCAGTACCCTCTCTCTTTATGGCTTCTATACCACATCAGACTTCAGGTGTAGGAGTGGGGTGTTAGAGCATTTCTGGCAATTGGTTGAAAATTGTTGAAAATTGCTTGGCAATTCCAAAAGACATTGAGCCCAACATAGCATACAATTGCAATGATTCCTGTGAGATGAGTGTTGCTTCTATAAGTATGATGTAATTAAAACCACATCCTTCAGCAAATGTTACTTTACTGATGCATCTATTATCAGATAAATTATACACAATGAGATAATTTGCAATAATTTGTAGGCACTTGATGAACACACAATTGCAATGGTGTTATACATTTCTAAGATTATCTGGCTAGCTCCTTGATAACAAAAAGTCTTTTGCATAAAATTGGTGCATGGTTGTATGTCATACTTGTGTGTAGTTTTTTATATCTCTGTAAGTGAGGAGATTCTGGTTTCTACCATGATCTGTTTTCTACCTAGCCCAGAAGCATCCACTTTTACATAGCTGTTTTATATCTGTGGCATCATATATAACACTACACAAACATGCAGTCTTCCCAGTCCCAATGTTGCAAATGTACATATAATAGCATACATTCTTCTAAAATAAAATTTACCATTGTAATTATTTCTGTACTTAATTGATTAAGCTTTCCTTTTTGTAGCACTTAAATTATTATGGTTTTATAAATACACAGGATCACATCCATGTATGTTTATGCTGCAAATACAAACATCATATATTAGTCATCACGATCACTGTTATTAATGGCAGGCGTGTGTATCCTCATTGAGAGAAACAGGGTTTCCCTTGCTTGGAGATGGGAACATCTTACAATTGGTTCCATTTTTCCCCATTATTCATAGATGAATGTGATGGTCTTGATTTTTACTTCAGTCATGAGAATTGACTAAGAAACCCCAGTATTGTATCTTTTCCACTTCATATATACATATAAAACAAAAAAAAAAAAAAAGAAAGCAAAACCAGCTAAACCAAATCAATGCACCCTATAAGTAGCAATACCCTTAGGGTTGAAATGGATTATTCATTCTTCTGTACTACTCTTTTTTATCCTTCCTTGCTTTTCCATATGCAAGGTGCATGCAACATTGGGCACTCCTACTAACACCCTGCTTCAGGCTTACCCTCCTTCTCCAGTTCCACTGCTGCAGTGCCCTGTTAGCAAATGTTACAGGCTGGACTAATGCCAGTGTGTTATTAACCCCTTTTCTCATTTCTCATAATTCTCCTTGCTTGCTGGATCCCTTTTGCTAATTCTATCCAAGCAGTAGTTGATCCCACTGCTCAGTCTGATTCACTGTTTGTTGCTCAGGCTAGATACTTATCTGTCAAGCATGGGACTTTAGTTTAACCACCCCTTCAATGCAGTATCATCATTTAGGGGCCTTATCATCTGCATTATAGTAATCTGTTCTGAGTCTAATGTGATAGTGATTTGCTCTGTTCTGTTCTTGACCATTTTTCTGTCCCTTTATGTTTTTACAATGGCTTCAAAAACTAAAGGTTCTTACAGTTTTTCAGCTGGTTCTCTGTTGTGGAGCTCTTTTTGCAATGGGGCAGATGGTAGTGGATAATTGTACTCCTCCAGACTCTTCCTAGCACAACTGTTATAATTCCATGTCTTGGGTAGATCCCACTGTTGTCTAAGTTCCCCTGAAAATCCCTTCCCTGCTTTATAGCTGTGTTTAGTGTCCTGGGGCTAGGCCATACACAAGTGTTCAAATGCAACCTGGTCACAACTTGGGAGTTGTCTGCCTTTATTGTTTAGAAGACTATGGGCTGACAACTTTTTCCATGCCACATACATTTCTACTGTTATGTGTGGCTTGTGCTAATACATATAATACAATGTGATGTACCCACTTATAATGATCATTTCCTACTGCAAAGATTGCATCTCTATCAGTTATTCCGTGAGTCCACCCAGAAGCTGTAGCAGATGCTCAAGAGGAATTCTCTTGATCAGTCATGGTTAAACCAGTATTAGCATCTAACTTAAGAAGCCATTTAATACACAGGTTTTTTTGTTTGAAGGATCTGCTTTTGGGGCCAAGACTCTTAATTATTCTGGAATCTGATGAGCAGTAATCATTATTTCTTCCCTAACAACTCAGTCTGACTCTGGTTCTGTATTTCTCCTTTCCCTTCTGTGTAACCATCTTCTGTTTTTACAGTAACCCAGGTAGTGATGGGTGATACAGGAGTCACTCTGAACACTGGCAGCACTTCAGTATCAGAGGCATGGGGACTTTTAGCTTTATACTTCTGTGTGGAAGGGTCACTATCTCAATCAAACCATTAAGCACTATCTGCTAAGTCAGCATCATCACAAGAGGGTGCTTCGGTAAGAGCCGTGTCCATGCCTTGCTTTGCACCTAATGTTGCTCTACAGCTTCAATCTCTTCTAGGGTTTTACTTTCTCAGTTTTTTAACTCAGCAGGCTCTTATTTCAGCTTTTAATTTCTTGCCTTTGCTTTTGAAATCTGAATTTCCTGATCTAGCCTACGTGTCACTGACCACATTGCCCATATGCTGTCTCACTTGATCTCTTTACAGGAGAGTTTTGGTGTTAACACTTAAAAGTTTGCAAACTCTTGGTCAGTATCTGTGTTACGAAAATTGGGCTGTGAGTGCTTGAGCAACCCTGTTCCCCAATTCCAACACTTCCTATAAAATAGAGATGGAGTATAAGCAAGATGCTTGCCAGGACCACAGGAACACATTAGTTGCATTCTTGGTCTTCTGTGATCACTGGAAACTGCCATCCACATAAAGGCTTTCACAGAAAAGCTGCTCGCAGTCTTTGTTACACTCAAGTCTTATTAGGGTCCAAAGGGGAATGCACACCTTATACACAAAGTCAGGAAGACATTGTTTGGCTAGCTAAGGCTGTAACAGTCTAATCAGACTATAACAAACAAATTATTAGTCCAGTTACAATAATAGTGTCCAAATTATTACAAAAAGCCTCATTAATATTGCATTAAAATTGCTGACATATACTTCCTAGTAGAGTTCTCTTCACACTGCAATGCCCCACAAGTCTCATGTCCATGGTACCTGTCTTCCACAAGAACAGGGAGAGGGGGGGTGTGGAGTCATTGACTGGTGTCCACCAAGTTGTTTCTCAGGAGGGCTATGTTGCTGATGGAGATAAGTTTTTTCTTTCTCATTCTTGGGTTGAGCTGGAGTTCCCTTTTCTTTGGTTGCTAACATAGTCTGCTTAGTTGCTCTTTTTTCACTGGTTTCCAACTAGAAGTTGACTATCTTTGTTTGACTGTCTTAGTTAAAGATACACAGTAGCCTCTGTAGCCTGTCTATGGGGGTCAGCAACACCTTTACTGTACGTGGTATTCACAGAGCTAACTAAAAACAAGTTATACAATCATTCCCTGGCTGCTGGACAACTGCTGTCACAGCTAAACCAAGCTGAAATCAGCTTAGGCCAAGACAAGTGCAGAAAAATCCTTCATGGATGGATCAAAGCCTGTCACTTTTCCTAGTAATGTGAAAATCATATTTACTGGCTTACAGGTCTGCCTTCTGGTTCTTTTCCATTTTCTCTCACAGCCTTTCTGCAGAACAGTGACTAAGCCTTTCCTATGGATGTAATCTGAATATTGTATGGATATCAGTAGAAAGTGGTTCATTCAAAGACACATGGAGAACTGTAATCTGAATGCTTGCTCTTGCTATTTCTGCATCATGTGCCTTAACTTCCTGAATGCCATTCAAGTTTTTCTGTGAAATACAAATTCATCAGTATTTCTAAGTGTAGTGTCAACTGACTGGTATAATTGCAAAGTGAAAGAATAGTTATATCAGGATATCCAGCCAAGCCTGGAGAGCTCAGCAGCTTCTTTGCTTTCACTGCTGTGCCAATTTTGTTGGAGCCCAGCAGGCACACAGATGTACAATAAAACATGCTGAATAAATGTGCTGCAGCCAGAAGGAAATATTATGTTGCCTGCCAACAGAAAAGTTCATGTAGCTAATCAAATATTACTGTTAAAGGTGCAAAATAAACAAGCTAAATAACAGATAAATGAAAGATTATCAACTGAGGATATGGTTTGTTCCTATTACAGGCTTTTGATCAAATTATGTACGCAGGATTTCAAACAGAAATGCAACCAGTTTGGCTGTGCCTAGTAAACCAGAAGAATACAAAAGAGCTTTCCCATACATGTGGGGTAATTGAGATCCCTCTGACCACTAGATTTTTATGCCGAAACCACAAGAGCAGGCTAAGCAGGCCTAATTCTTTAGGACTTTAGCACTGTGAGCTGCACTTCCCCATGAAACACCATATGCTTTCTCCACAGCCACCAATTTCTAGCTCTAGAAGCCATGCGGTCAGCCTCCTAGTTCATAGCAAACTGTTAGTCTGTTAGCTTGCTAGGTTTGTTCCCCTGCAAAGTTTTACATGGTGTTTTTGTAGGGAGCTAACCTTGTGTCGAAAACCAACCTAGATCCAGACTTTACTGCTGAAACTTCTCCAGGGGCTGAGTTCAGCATCTCCTCCCTGTTCTGTGCCTCCCCAGGCGGCACACTGTAGTTCTGCTGAGTTTGACCCTCTGCAACTGAGAACTGGGCCACTACCTCATATTGGATGTGGTAAGGTCATGTATTATATTCTTGAAGGCATTTTGATCACCATTTATATTCTGGGATTTAAGCTGTTTCCTTCTGTTAGACAAAAATATATTTACTTAAACTTTATATAGTACATTATGAAAAATATCAGAGGCATGGTCTTCTTAATGGATTCCTAGCTAGTCCTTATAAAAAATTCTATAAATACTGAAGCACAGTGTCCAGTTCCCACAGAATGACTCATGTGAAAGCTGAGAACAAATCCCTTAGCTTCATGTAAGTCGGCCCGAGGATGAACAAGCACTGGTGATCTAGAGAGCTGTAACTGAAAGAATTAGCTTTTGAATCTTGAAATTGAGTGTTCAAGAAAAATTCACTCTTGGTTGTGTTTCTGCCTCCTGGGGAAAAATGTGAAGAATCTGCATACTTGTAGTTGTAAAGAAAAAACGCTAGAGAGCACTGGAAGTTTTGCAGAAGGGAATGCTCCTGGTACTCTCATTTGTTCCCTAAACTGGTCTGAAAAACACATAGTAAGGGCTGGAGACCCCCAAAAGGGACCTCCCGGTCTGATGTTGGCCATATGCCTCTGTGCTCCTTTAAACTACCGGGGGGGGGGGGCGGAATTAGAGTCATAAAACCATCAAATATATCGGGGAAGAAGGGACCTCTGGAAGTCTCTATTCCATAGCAGGGCTGACTTCAAAACTAGGCGATGTCACTGAGGGCAGGTCTCCTGTCCCTGTGGGGTTTAGCCAAGGACAGCCATCACGCAGCTTCTCTGGGCACCCGTTCCAGTGCTGCACCGCCCTCATGAATGAAGCAATTTTTCCTTCAGCAGCACTGCAGCATGTGCCCGTTGCCTGTTTTGCAGATCTGAGAAGGGTCTGGCTCCAACTTCTGTATACCCCCCTCCCCATTAAGTGGTGGACGGTGGCAAACGAGACCCTCTGCCCCTTAATCTTCCCTTCTGCAGGCTGTCCGGACCCTGATTCTGGCACTCCCTTGCCACCTTAGTGGCCCTCCACTGGGTTTGCACCAGATTGTCAACATCTCTCTTGAAATAGGATGCTGAAAAGGAGACACAGTGCTCCAGCTGTGGCTTCATGCCTATGTTGAACAAAGTGAAATAAGCACTTGATAGCTATGCTTTTTTTTTTGCCAGTGCAGCTTTTCCTTATGCACTTAGCTTTCCTTGCCATAAGGGCACACTGCTTATTCATTGCTCAGCGTGTTTTACTGCATGGCATATGGTGCTTGTTTCCTGTGTTCAGATATCTAGTCACAGGCTTTTTTCTGTGTTCTGGTGTTTGTTCTAGGCTTAATACTATTATGTGTTATGTATGTAAATATGTATATACACTTTTATACTCTTTCTAAGAGATTTTTAAGCACTAGTAGCCCATTTCCTGGTTTGCTGGTACAGAACTGTCCCATCCCAGTCAGATCTCATCTCAGTTCCAGATCTCTGCCTTAACGATTGCAGCATATCCAGAGATACTTGCAGAGGGGGGAAAAGCTCATCTGTCCTACCTTTGAATTTATATTGTAAGCTGATTCTGTCTTTGTAGCTGATGGAGAGAGAGGCAGTTCCAGGGGGCTCGGATAAGGACACAAAATTAGAATATGGTAAATCTCCTCCTGGACTTCCAAGATGCTTAACTGCAGGAGGCATTAAGACAGTTACTCTAACCAAGGCTTAACTCACTAGACTTAGGTGAGATGCTCCCGTACAGTCTTGCTCATTGCTGCAGTCTGGGGAAGGTTAGCATATACATCACTGACACTGTGCATATTGTGATTCAAAAATGCTGTTACTGCTTATAGATACTTTGTCCCTATCATCTGCAGATATTAGGAATATTAAATTAATTGTAGCTCAGTGGCTAATCTAAAATGTTTGTAAAGCTGCTCAATGTGTATTAATTCTAATATCTTCTGGAAGAATTGTAAGCTGTGTGTGATGTAGCCACCTTTCATCCATTCAATCCACACAATTCATAGATGCTCAGGCTTTTACAACAGCTTTGCTTCCAATTTCATAAGCAGAAAGAAAATTATTGCCCAAAAGCACTGTGACAGTAAATAAATACATTAAATGCCAAAGAACGTCTAGCTCTACATGTGAGTGCATTTACAGAAAGAGCTCTAGAATACATGGGAAGAAGGAAACTGATGTATCTGGATTCAGGTCTTAGAGTTTGTGAAACAACAACCTGCAAATACATGATGCATCAATAATCAGCCTGGCCTACTGAAAAGGGGGCTGTGCTGAGGGACAGGAGCGCTAAGCAGTCTTCCAGCCCCTGCCACTGGCCTGCTGCATGAGCTTGGGCAAGTCCTTGTACTTTTGCCCTTCAACTGCATCCTGGGAATAGTGACATGCCCTTCTTTGCTAAGTGCGCTCAGACCCAGAGGTCAAAATACTACCCAAAAGTCAACACTTTATCATAGATGAGGGTCAGACACAGGAGTTCTGCTAGACCTGAAGGAAGGCAGGCTGTGTCTGTATGGCAGAACAGAGCACATTGTGGAAGGCCTAAACAAATAAGACTTCAAGCTGTAAGTCCACATGGTGCAGTGCTGCACTGTGCTGTAGGGACGTATCCGGCACACTGCGTTACGGTGTATTTCCATCAAACCAGGACGTGTTCGCTCCGCTGCAGTGCTGTGATCACACCGAGGTGAACTGCAACTGTACCAGCACCTCTGCTATGTCCCACCTTGCAGAGACTCCTCTTGTCCAAAACAGTAGGTGCTGTTATGTAGACGTACGGTCTGCAGAGAGATACACCACTTTTTCCCCACCAGCCATTCTCCAAGTCACAGATACAGGGTTCCAGAAGACCAGAACATACCTTATAACATCACCAAGAACATGCTACCTGTGGAATTGGTCCCAGCAGGCTCACTGCTTCAATCCTTTGAAGGAAAACTAACTCAGTAAGCGAGAGTGCAGGAAAGGAGAGAAGCAATATGGAAGGGGTGTTCACCAGCTCCTTCTTGACATGCCATCACCAAACTGCTCAGGAGACTGAGCACATTCTCCCACCCACATATTCACCCCACCACTGCTTGGCATTGAAAAATGCATCCAAGGGAACACGTGGTGCTCAGAATAAATAATCTGCACAGCAACACCTTTGGGAACTTACCTGAAGTTCAAAAAGACTGTACATGCCCCAAAATGCCTCAAAACCCTGCATAGGCAAGAAATCCATCTTACAGGCTTCTAACGCTGTTTGCTTCCCACCTACTCCAAGTCTTACCTGCTGAACATGAAGCTGCCAACATGGCAATATTCAGCTTGCAGTCAGCAGGCACTGCTGGTTCACTGAGCTCTGGGTTGGTTGTTTTTTTTTTTCTTTTCTTGGTAAATTCATGGGTTTGGTCTGTTTAGGTGACATCTTTTTTGCTGTAGTGTGGGATAACAGACTTTCATTTATGGCAGGAAGTGTCTTTGGTTGTAGCCCTAGCTCTGATAATTTCTTCTGGGTGCTGCTCCTGCACCTCATTGTACGACACGGGGTTTAGAATCGAAACCCAAACTGGAAATTTACTCATGGGATGCACTCGGTTTAGCTTGGAAGTCTCTGTGTTGCAGCTCAGCCTTCGGGTAGTGGGAAGGTCCATTTTGTTGTCAGAGCAGCAGTTCAAGTTCTTCAAAATGTGCACCACGAGGCAGCTGGAGCCCTGGGCTGAGCTGCCTGTTCTGTGGCAGAAGGTGCTGAATTCTGCTTTGCAGCCCACGTCACTATTTTCAGTCTACTTTTGCCTTTGCACGCAATGAAGGACACACTGTCACACCCACAGAAGGGGTGTCATCTGCAGTTGTTATCACATTTACTCTGTGCATGACTGGAACTGGTAACTGTGCTAACACCAGGACATTACTAAGCGACGTTACTCAGGCATGATGGTTAGAAGTGGAGACTCCATGTGCAATCGTCAGGAGCACATGCCAAGAAGGGGAAGAACGTGAGCTCGTATTCATTTGCCTACCTCAACAGAGCTACTGAAGCTCCTGACTGCCAAACTCTAAATGATGTGCAGAGGAATCCTACACAACAACCCCACCATCTTTCCTTGCAGATGCTGCGAGACAGTCTGAACCACCAGCTATCTCCATGCTCTGGCAAACAGTCTGAGCACTCAAGGCTAAAATATCACTCCCCCGTCCCTGACATGTGGCTGACTGATACACAGCAAGCCCTGCTGTTTTACTGGCCTCACCAGTGTTCGTCTACTGTAAGCTAAGTGTACTGCTCAGGTGGCTGAGAGGAAAGAAGGGGGTGAGGCAAGGCTCTACCTGGTGAATCCAAAAGACAGGAGGTGATTCTGGATCCTGGGAGAAGTTAAGCCACATGAATAACCAACCCACATTACAGCTTGTGAAGAAGCATTTTGATATTTGGGTGACTTTTTTCCCCAGGAGTAACAAAGCAAAAAGACTATGACATCTAAATGTGAAAAGATGACAGTGGGGGAATGACAAGGCTGAACCAGGCGCGTTGTCACAAGCAAAAGGCGTGTTCATATTCTGGAGATACTCATATCATAAAAGTGCAGCTGTGACACTGTCTAAAGAAATCAAAAGAACTCCGTTTAGCAGAATTTACGAGAAAAGCCAACAATTTATTTTAAAACACATGGAACATAGTGAAAGAGGCTTGCTTTATAAAATTTAACTTTAGCCTGTTAGCATCCCTGAAATATTCTGTTAGATCACATTCAAGAAGAGGGTTATGGAGAAGCCAGAGGCAGTCTATTCTCAAAGGAGCACAGCAAAAGGACAAGAAGCAATGGGTACAAGTTGCAGCCCACAGATTGTGACCAGGCAGAAGGAAAAATTTTCGCCCTTCATGAGAGTGGTACAGCACTGCAAGAGGTGCCCAGGGAGGCCATGGGATGTCTGTCCACGGAGATTTCCAAAACCTGCCTGGAGAAAGCCCTGAGCAACCTGGGCTAGCTGTGGAATCAGCCCTGCTTTGAGCAGGGCTTGGACTAGAGGCCTCCAGAGCTCCCTTTCTCCCCAGATGACTCCACGATCCTACGGTACGCAGGCTGGCAATACTGCTCAGCCCTGGAGAACTGACTCGTTGATCTGAGTGGAACTGCCATGCCCAGACACATGGGCAGGAAAGAGGGGGCTTCCCATCATCTTTACAACCAGCAGGTCGTTTTGCTAACAAATTTCTCTTTGTTCTTCAATGGCCTTTTCCTACAACAGCCTGGATTTTTTTCTTCTGAAAGTGCTATTGGCGCTGAGAGATCAGTGGGTCAGCCTTGGTGACCCACATCTGGGTATTCATAAATAAAGCTAGAATTTAAAATGAAAGCAAAGAAAATAATGAAAATGCTTACAGACCTAAAATTATAAACACTAAAGAAAATACTTACCAAATAAAAATTCTGTAGCAGTGCAACATCCATTTTAAAAGTAAGAAAAAAATCATAGTTTTCCAGTAGGATAGAGAGAATTCAAGAAAAACGTCTTGCAAAGGCTTCTACTCGCCTATTCCTTCTAGAAATTAAAAGTTACCTTCCTTTTCATTATCAGTCCTTACAGGGAGCACAGCATGTAGATTTCAAATCCAAAATGAGAACCACAACCGCTTATGGCTATTTTGTAAGTTTGATCTGGAAAATAACTGCATGAGGTCATCATTTTCTTCAGGCAAATAAGAATCTCCTAGCTCACAAAGGATGTAATTGCCTGGTCTGCACTGCACACTTACTGAGATTGCTCTTGTGTCTGGAAATGTGTTTTTCAGAGGAGAGAGAGGAGAGGAGGGGAGAGGAGAGGAGAGGAGAGGAGAGACATGTTCCCTTAAAATAGAAACAGTGTTTTTTTCCACTAGCTCAAAAAGACCCATGCTTACACCAACTATACATGATTACATCTTGATGGGTTTGAATCATTTAGGAAGGAGTGATGTGAAAAAAGACTGCTTAGGTGTATATGCAGTGATGGAAAGAGAGACTGAGAGTTCAAGCAACCCGTTTGGCCTTCTAGCTCTCCTTAATGGACTAAAGTTTTAAAAAAAAAACAAATAAGGGAAGTGGGGTTTGGTTGGGTTTTTTTTGTTGTTGGTTTTTTGTTTTTTTTTTTTTTCATTTCAGAGCCTAAATATCCTGCTGTAAAGGATGGTGAGAAGTTCAAGGGGAAGCAATGGAAACTGATTCAATCAGAGGACAAACGTTTTGTTTCACATTAGGACCAGTCATATTGCTGGTATGTAGGTTGCAATGAAACACACCTTATCAGTATCCAGTTAACAGTATCCACATCTGCATACTGATCACTTTGTGGCTGATGATAGAGCAACAATGATTTAGATATGTTGCATATAAATTGTACCTGAGCGACACTTCTGAGTAATCTGTTCCAAGACTATCAAAGGTTCATTTTTTTTTCCCTAAACCTTTTTGTTTTGCACTGAACACTGTTACCAATGTTGAAAGTAGGAAGGGAAAAGATCAGTAATATAAGATCACAAAACCAAACTTTTTTTCATTTTAATCTAGAGTGTTGTAGTCTTGTAGACAGAAAAGGCAAAGAGGCTATATCACAGAACAGAAACATTATCTTCAATTGACAATTTAGATTTGTAAACCATATCTGTGTGGAACTCTAAAGGAATTTTCTAAAAGTGTGAATAAAGCACAAAACCAATAGCATAGCTCTTAGCAGGAAATGTCAGGACTCTGCATGCACAGGACTTCATGTCTGTGCATTCTGAAAAGTATTTTTAGGTTTTGGAAGGGCTTTAAGTTTCAATTCAAATCTGTGGGGCTTTTTTTTTTTTTTTCTTTTTTTTTCCAAAATAGAAGACAAAACCACTGTCATCAAAATATCCTGCAGCAAACACGTGGGCCATGAACAAAGAGTTAAAGGCAACTCAGGCTTTCTGCCTGTGGAGTTGCTGGGTCAAGCAGGGAATAGCTCAAGCAATTTAGAAACAGCAGCGCTGGTCCTCCTAACTACTGTTACAGTGAAGTATTGAAACATTCACTTAAAAGGCATTGATCACATTACTTTTAATTTTATTCTGAGTTAAATTTAATGCATCATTAATATAATCTAAATTCAGTTGTTAAACCATTATAGTACTTGGTCGATGGAGCAGGTTAGAATTTCAGTTACATTTTTATAGCTCTAAGTGGGGTTACAGTTACATTAGCTCAAAAACATCTTGTACCGATATATACCTTGATTATCTTCCTTTAAAGTGGATAGGCTGTGTAAGGTCATGCACATGAGCATAATACATCCACAACACAGATCATAGTGCTTTAGCTATTCTCATGAGAACCAGCAAGGCTTTTGTACTTGTGTAAGTCCATTTTGGGGTATTCCTTGGAAACTTTGCTCTCTTTGGCCAAAAAGAATTTTTTTTATATTAACAAAAAGAATGTTTTTTAATCTTCATTTTCTCCTGTGTTCTGAAGGGCAAGAGATCACACAAGAAGAGACAGAATGGTGGCTGAAAATAGGCTTTGAAGCTGTATTGAAAGAAGTAACTTCCTTCCTTTTATCTGTTTCTCAGCCTTCCTCAAAGCCATAGCACAGCGTATGTATACTTCTGGAGGCAGGCAAAGCTAATACAGGATGCAACCCACTGTATTAAACCAGCTCTTTCCATAACTCAGAGGGACTTGCTCATCAATGGCAGGTGATATCACATATGCGGACGTGGCAATGCTACCGAGGGAAAGATCACACGTTCCTTCTCGGACTTCAGTTCCAGGTAAAACATCTAACCAGCACTTGGGCATACACTGTTTTCTCTCTTGTGCTCTTTCTCTCACTCTCTTTCATTTTAAAAATTTTCACTGGATAATACTAGAAGGTTGCTATAAAATGCTGCATGCAGAAGTCACGGGAAGGGTGAGAAGTTGCAAATGGTGCAAGAGTTCCTCACGAGATACAAATCAGCAAAGCTACTCCTAAGTCAGTATCACTATGGAGTAGTGTCTCAGTTCTAGCCCCTTGTTTTAAGTAACAGAATGAGAAACAAAAACTGTTCATTTTTGAACGAGCATAATCTTTCTTTTATATGAACAACATGATCAAAAAATCTGTCAGAATAGGCTTCACCAAATTACTACCTAGTCCAAAAATCAGATCAATGCATTTTATGATGTATTCATGGAAAAAGAGTAGTAAATTAACTAGTAAATCAGAAAACTGGTAGTGGTTGAAAGTGCAGTCACTGTCACTGAAGGAAGTACTGAATGACTCCTAAAACCTTCCTGCTCTTCCTCTTTAATTTTCCAGTAGTGATTTTCCCAGAACCACATTACCAGTCTGTGATCGCTTCATGTATTTGTAAGAAAAGACAAAGAATTAAGTCCATATTCAGTGTAAGGAGATGATTTAAAATAATTTTTTTTTCAGAAACAAAATTTCCCCTACTTGGAAAAAAATGTAATTCATTTATGAAAGTATTTTGTTAAAATTCTGGGTCACAGGTAATATGAATGACAACTTCTTACTATGAGCAAATAGGAAATGCTTGTGGTCAGAGTAAGATGATATTTTCATGGTTTCAAGGTTCATTAGTAATTAATGTATTTAATTACCTATGGAAACAATGTTGTGTAATGAGCATTTTTAGAAGATGCTCTACTTACAATGTAGATTAATAGTGACGATGGTGCTCTGAATGCATGTACTTAAATGATGGAAAAAAATATTTTTTTTATGTTTTTACAAGACCTGTATCTAAAACATAAAAATTATCTCACTTTCTTATATATCTAACAGAAAATACTACCTTAGACTGCACGTTCATGCATCAATGGATGTTGTTTGTACTACTGTAACTTGTAGAACACAAAGCACAGAGGGTTTGCCTGGAATTTTACCCAGTTTCTAAGGTGATATAATTTATTTGCAAAGGGAGACAGACATCAAATCTTGATTTGAACACATCCAAAAATGTTCCTTGATCATGCTGTCTAAAGGAAAAGTTGAATTCGAATAGGCCAGGCTTTAATTTCCAATGAAAGTTCTCATTAACATCTAGATGGTTCTTGTTAAACCTTTGTCAAACAGATTTTAGCACTCAGTATTTTCTCACATGAAGTTACTAGCCGCAGTATCCTTTTGCCTTTAAATCTTTCACTCTAACTTTCCGAAGAACTCTAATTATTTTTGTGGATGTTTTTCTCTTCATTCTCCAGTGTTTCCATCTCCTTTAAAAACTATGGGCACCAGAGATGCACCCAGTATTACTATAAGTCTCAGTTATGCTGTCTCAATTATACAGAGACAAAAATCTCTTAAATAATCTTTCCTTCACTGTTTATAACTCCCAGTATTACTTTCCCCCACCCTTATATCTGGTTGTACTCAAACACCTTTTGTTTGACTGGGTTTGAACTTACAGGGCTGTCATTATGGCTGTCTATTTATTGTTTCGTTAACCTTTCTGTTGTTTCCAGATTTTATCAGCAATTATTTTCCACTTACTTTGACACAAATGGAAAAAGCACCAAATAAGTATTAAGCAATATTGGACCTCATATCAGTATAGAACCTGCTAGAAGTATCTCCCTGATGACAATTATTTCTCTGTCTTCATCATTAACATATACTAACATGGGTTTTATTGCTATTAAAATAGACAAGAACTTGAGCCATATTACCATGCTTTAAAAATTGAAATGAACAATTTCAGTTGCTTGTTCCTTCCTTGAAGTGTTAATGCTTTGACCAAAATTCATACATACTCACCCAGCTAGTGAGTGTTCTTCTATTACAAGAAATTCTTCAAAAAGTAAGGAATCAATTTTACCATAGGAAGAATGGGAGAATATGCAATTTTTCCACAGAATTAGTTCTGTAATTTTTAAGAACTTGGTAGGAAATTCAGGAAAAAAATCCTGAAATGTGATGGCCACGTTGAGCAGAAACAGACTTAAGTTCAGTGTAAGTATAGCAACGCTTAGTGTCAAGGTTCCCCACTGCAGAGTGGACCCTCGCTGAGATGCCCTGCATTTCTTTACAGCGAATGGAGGAGAGTGTGGGATCCTAGCATGGTGAGCTAGGAACTGCCCAAAGTATCTAATAGGACAGAGCAATGACACAAGGTGCTGCTCGGTCAGCTGTTTCTGGGAGTTAGATTCTTCTCGGCAAGCTAGAAGGAGCTCTCTCCTACATGGACTGGGCTCAAGGCTGCTTCGGACAGGACAGCTTCTGCCTACCAAACACACTTACAGCATGTCCCACTCTACAGGAAGAGGTTTCAAGGCTTCCTCCAGTTTGGAGCAGGAGTTCGAAGCTGATTCTCAAAGTGAGGGTCTCAGCTCCAAGGTGATGGGACTCTCTGTGGCAAGCATCACTAGCTCTCCCTTTGGCACTATCCCGACGCTGTGAAACGTCGGCTGGAGGATGGCTAGTAGCCACATCCCTCCCTTTGCCAGATTTTATACTGTCATGCTGTTGGCCAGGGATGCCCGACTATCTTGCAGAAAAAGAATAGCTTCAAGATGGGCATGATGGAAACCACTGCATGGTTAAAACTCTCACTACGGAGGAGGGAGAGCTGGATTTAATCACCACTGCAAATTCCCCAGATGAATGCTGTGAGTGGCAGATTCCCAGACTTTAGGCATGACTTCAAATCACTAGTCTATGGGAAAGTGGAACATGCCCACCTCCTCCTGGCTGCATTTTGTGCAACTTTCAGACCATTAGATGCAATTTACTGGAGTAGATACTAAAACACATGAGTGGGGGGCATAGGTAATTTGCCCTGCTGAAGTATAGCTGCTGTTAAGATCTGGTGCACACGAAAGGTAAACATGCGGGGAGCTGAACTTCTGCCAAGGTTCTCTAGAAGTTGAGTAGGTGTTTTAAATATGTAAAATTTGGATTTGAGAATGAAAGTCCCTTTACAGATCCAGCGCCCACGTCTTTTTTTTAGCTTTTCCTCATCCACAAGAAAGGGATTTGGCTTGGTCAAATCATGCAGAGTTTCTTGGACTTGTCCCAAATAACTGTTCTTATCTCAAAATCTGTTCAATGTCTTTTATGAGGATAAAGAAAAAGATATAAAAATCACTGGTGGCACAGCTGCAAAGAATGCATTATAAGTTTGCAGTCTAATGATAAGGAAAGTTCACTCATTGAAAACTATTGTGATAGACTTGATAGACTGGACAAACTGTTAAATAATGTTTAACACAACGTAGCTATAGAAAATGTCTGCAGCTGTAAGTTTGGGAGGCTGCACCCAGAAAAGTGATTTAAAGGGATTTGTTGTGATCCTGTTCCAACGGGAAAGTCAATACCAGGTTGTTACACAATCAGTTGGACTTCAGCTGCTACTTGGGTGCTCTGAATTACAAGGTGACTCTTGGATGCTCTAGCAGAGCATGTTGAGGAGGAGTTAGTAGGTGGTACTATCTGTGCACAAGCTTTGGTGGGCTAGCAGGTGCTATTATGGTGCATATGCTTCAGAACAGATGTTGAAAAGTAGAAAAGTGTTCCAAAAATAGAAGCAAGGATAAATAAAGCCCGGAAATCTATTTTCTAATGAAAGGCTCAGACAGTTTTCACTTCCTAGTTTACTCAAGAATAATTTGAGAGTCACCTGGTCGTGGTTCATAAATGATTAAATAGGAGACCTTTCCTCTAGCAAAAAAAAACCAAACCAAAAAGAGTTCAACTCCATCATCAAACCTGCCTACAAGTAGTTGTAGGCTAGCATTAGTTCTCCCCTTAGCTTCGTGTTCCCCTCCTTAGCCTCCTCGGCCCCTCCAGGTCCTGACCAGCTCCACCCTTTGCTGGACCCTCTCCAGCTTCCCCCAATCCCCCCTGAATGGGGTGGCCTGCATCTGGACACCGTGTTCCAGGGGTGGCCGGAGCAGCAGCAAGTGGAGAAGCACAGGAACTTCCCCTGCTCTGCAGGCCACGGCTCTCCTGACGCAGCTTGCGTGGGCTGTGATGATGAGGGTGCACCATGGGCTCACGCTCAACCTGGCGTCTAGTTGATCGCAAGAGCCCGATGGCTGTAAAGCCTGACTCTTTGGAGGGCATCACCTGCCAGAAGAACTCCCTGTCTGCACATTCACCAAGCAGAAGCTTCTGGAAAACAGAGGTGTCTTTCTGCACTTGACAATTTGCATACAGAAATGAAGTGAAATTTCAGTTTTAGTAAGTGTCAGAGATCTCCGTCTAGTAACAGGGCTCCTTGTTGCTAAACTAGGTGAGGGTACATAAGCATCCGGCAAAATTAAGGTTACGTGGTATTTTAGAGCCACTTGCTGAATTCTGAGGACTTCATATTCAAATGATCACGCACCAATACACACTGTAATAGAAGTAATCTTTTTTTTTTAATATTCAACTTGAGGGGATAATACATTTTTTTTTCATACAGTCTGAGAGAAATTCTTTAACGGACTGGACCTTTATTGAGAGAGAAAATATTTAATAATAGTAGCAGATTTTCTAAAGTAAGTATTTTAGAAGAAGTGTCTCCATTTATAGAGCTAGTGCATTTAAAAGTTTAAAAGTCCTGACTGTTCTTCTTTGAAAAATATTTACATTCTAAGAAGAAAAACTCTTATGGGCATTTCTTTTTGTGAACAGTTACTCATCTATACAGATAAACATATTTCACAAATTTTCTGTAGTTCATTGAACTAATAAATTATAATAAAACAAACAGCAAAGTGCATTATGTCAGGTTCTCTAAAGCACAGAACATCTTACCTGTATAAATAAACCTTAACTGCCAGTTAGGTCCTCAGTATTTTTCTTACCGTAAAACCTCCCACATTTCAGCAATTCTTATATCAAATGCTACCTCATTTTAGCCTAATGACACTCTCTTCTTCTGCCAAGTTTTCCCCTGATCAGTGAGATTTTATACAACATAAATTGCTTCTTTTTAAAAGCCCCAGCGATCACAAACTAAGGCTGTAGCACAGAAGCTTATTCTTGATTCAGATTGATAAAATCTCACCGTTTATGGAAAGAAGATCAGTCAACCAAAGGTCCAAATATCTTTCCTACAACCAGCCAGCAGCTCTACAAAATACCCCGCAGAAACAAAATTGAAAATATGTTCAGAAAGGATCCATGCGCATCTAACTCACACCATGCTATTTTAATGGCTTTTCTGTTTTGTTTTGGCAACGTGCCTCTGCAAAGGGATGTCTTCAGCCATCAGATCCATTCCTCTGCTATTACAGGCATCATGTAATACCCTGGCATAGACACTGACATAAGAGGAATGCCCCCGAGAATCATCTCCCTGCTCCACAAAGAGGTCACGGCTCTGATGCCCCTTAAGCCCCTGTGAAACCTCCTGAGATGGCTTAGCAACAAACGAGAGGTTTGCTACAGATAGTACCCAGGTCTTACCCATCCTTCAGTCTATCTGCCTGCCTCCTGGTCCAGCCACACAGGACCCAAGTAGTTCAGCCAAAGATTATGGAGGAGGCTTTTAGTTACTTCCTGACAGCAGCAGGAAATGATAAGTCATCATCTTGCCTGCTGTTTCTTAAAAAAGAAAAAAAAAGCTGAACTAGCAGCTCTGGAAACACATGCCCCTTTTTATACAGACTCGGTCTTCTGTGTAATTCTTTATTGTTTCTCCACTTAATGGCTTGCACAACCACAAATGTCAGCATTTCCCTACTTCTTACAGGAAACATGATCACGTACGCTGAGCTGCGCGTGAAGCCGAAACCCAACGGGAACAGCAGATCAGAGATTTCCGCTTCTGGTAGCGTGCTATTTTGTTTGATTGTTGGTTACTAATTATAGATTTAGTCTTTCCTATTACCCAACAGTAAAACCTGTTATCAGGAGTCAGTATGTACAATCTCTCAATAAAGAACTGATGTATCACTCCATATGTTTTTTCACTGGGTTCTCAGATTATACACTTTCCTTGTAAAAATAACATTGAAAGAGATTTTTAAAATAATTTTTAAAAATGCCTTTGTGCCCTACACTGAAAATTTAGCAAAGGAAAGTAAAATTCCACATTTTTTTAGGAACCCTCCTGTAGGCGTCTCTGCAGGAACAGTCACAGGGACACACTTGGCTTTGGAAGTAGCGTAATACCCAGCTCTTTATTTGCAGTTTGTGCACTGATGATTGCCACTCTCCCCGTATTGAAGGACATGTGCCAGACAAGGTCAGGCCCACAGAACTTTGTGAGCTGAAAGGGAACATTACAAAATATATCTCAGGCAGCCGGAGAATGGAGCAGTTGCTCACCTCATGCAGGCAAGGTCAGGAAAACAGCAGTTATGAAAGTGCAACTCCGTGGCTTGTGGAAATGGCACCCTGACCCCAAATTTCCTCGGGTCCTGCCTCTTCCTGAGTCACTCTCACAGGCTGATGAATGCCAAACGGCTGGAGAGGTGCTTGGCCAGATGTACGTCACTGTGCTATGGTGTCAGTATGGGATTTTTTGCCTTTTCTGTGCGTTCAGGCAAGTTAGCACATTAACACAGGAGAGTGTGACCAGAGAGGAGGAACGTACCACAGACCGTCCCTGCTGCTCCCCCTGAATTGCTCTGCAGGGTCTTGCAGGGTCTGGGTGGATGGGTGGGAGGAGGTAACGCTTGAAAATATTAAAGGAGAAAGGGAGAATTCTTAATGGAATGATTGACTGAAAATCACTTGCTCTAGCTGAGAAAATGATCTTTCAACTTCATTTTCATGTATGCAAAATGGATGCAAATTTTCAGCATACTTCAAACAGCAGACTGATTTTAGGCAGATGATTACTCTGTTGTTTCCACCTAAGAAACTGGCATACATAAAGGCACTGTTAATTTTAATAGTGCAAAGACCTTAAGCTGCTCTTCCTCCTGCCTCCCTCCAGGCTGCCGACACGGGTGCTCAGCCTGGTTCTACGTGGCGCTGGTCCTGGGAGTCCTTGTGCTCGCCCTGCTAGGCACCACAGCCGTACTAGCCACGCGATGTGAGTAGATCCCACCACCCGCTTCATCTCTTTGTCGCAGACATCGTTAAACCTCACAAGCAGAGGGATGCCAAAAGAAAAATTCCCTTAGTGTCACGTTAAAAGTGTCAAGTTATACACAAATACAGGAAAATAAATGTAGCATTCCAAAGGGAACGTTCGCTGCCTGTCATTTAACATATATAGCGCGGATGAAGGGGAGCTGCTGCAGTCTACCTTGTCATCAGTGATGCTGAAAGGCTGTAGAAGCAGATTTCAAATCATTATGACAATCAAAACACTTGGCCTTCCTGACTTACAAGTTAAAAGTTGTATCCATGATGCTACTTTGAGACCATTTAACTTAATTACTTTGTAGGTTTGAACAAATAAAATAAAAATGGGACTTCAGATCATTTCATTTAATCAGACTTCCCTGGTGCTAGTAGTATCATAATCCACAGCATGTTCCAATTATACAAGAACTGTTCCAGAGAAGATACTCATTTCCTGAGAGAAACGTCTTGAAAAACTTCAGAAAAAATACATACCTCCCAACCCTCCCTGAAATTTCATCAAAATATTACATATTCTGTATATATCCAATGATCAAAAATGACAAGCTTATTTTCTTTTCCTGTACTGTCTGTATTATTCAGCAACTACACCCTTTGCCAGACAGTTACACTCATTGAGTATGGCCACAACTGAATGTGTATACCCCTGCAATGTATACACACACATCTCCTCACACAGAGTATAACACTGGCTATAAAGACTACATTTCCTTGGCCCTGTTGTTAACCATAACCTCTTTTTTTTTTTTTCCCCCCCAAGTTTTGAAGGACGGAGCAGGAAAGTCAGAAGGTTTGTCCCAGTATGGTCTCAATAGCACTGGCAATGACATTTTTTCAGAGAAGACTGTCTCGGCAGTGCTCCTGAAACAGCTCATGGAGGAACTGTGTGAAGATGGAAAGGGTGAGGAAAGTTAGTCCTCTCACAGCACGGAGGTCATGTTGTGGGCGCACTTCTGTTGTCTCTGTTCCCTTTTCTGTGACATCCTGCAGTTTATGGGAACTCACTGGTACTACCCAGGGAGCATGGTGTTACTGCATAGAAGTGATGATGGGATCTAAACTAACATTTTAATGACAATAGTTTTGCTCCTCTTCTGGTATAAATAGTTGCGGTACTTTCTTTACATTTCTTTTGGCCAGGAGCTGCTGTCAGAAATGCCATATATCGTAGATCCTCCCCTTGTCCTGGAGAACACTTTCCAGACAATAATTGTTCACAAATAGTGGGAGGGAATTTAGCTTTCCTATCCTTTGACAAGGATCAGACAGGGGAAGACCTTCCTGGTCTTTTTATTGTGGATCTATTATTTGTTGGCAAATGCTAATGCTTTTCTAAGGACTGATTGTAATGACGTTACTTTGAAACATTAGAGTAAGCCAAGACAGAAAATGTGGGGGACATTCCACCCAGATGTTCTGCGTGAAATGGAAAGTAGACCTGGGAACAGCAGTGTTCCCCTTATTTAACACAGTTCCTTCTCCAGCTCCCTAGTTTGGACATCATCTAAGTGCCTGTGCTTTCCGGTTACGTCATGCGTCCAATCCACACACTGCACATCACGTCACATTGCACAGTGTCTCCTCACAAGGGTTGCATGTGGGAGGACCAAAAGTGTCTTTGCAGCCATCTCGGTCCTCCCGGTGCTCTCCACTGGGCAGCTGCACAGGGACGTGGGGAGCCCGATGCTGGGCGGTGGGAGTGCAGAAGCGCATAGCACCGTGGCAAGGGAGTGGGAAACTGAGGAGGAGAGTGGCACCAGAGCCTTCAAACCTCTCTCTGCACCCAGCGAACCCATGCTTGCGAGTGGGGACTGGCTGCTTTTGGACCAGCCAGCCAGGCACGTGAATGTAAAACGCTACAACGCAGCTGGAACAAGTCACCGTACGAGCTAACGATTCCCTCTCTCCACCCACAGGAACAACATGTGAGCTCTGTCCTCCCGGGTGGCAACTACACAGGGGAAGATGTTACTACTTCTCCGAGGATGCTGTAAGCTGGGATGACAGCCAGAGAAACTGTCTGGCCAGGAAATCCCAGCTTCTTGTCATTGAAGATGAAATTGAGATGGTGAGTCTTGCAGCAGCCCTAAAATTGTGTGACAGGCATTTGCCTTAGCCAGATGTTTCTTTAAGTGAACATAGCCCAGATGTCAAGTGTGCAGGCAGGCAAGAGCCCCATCCAGTGCAGAGCATCTGACCCTCCACAGGCAGGATCTTGTTTTGAGACCGTCAACACAGTAGAGCTGAAGAGGAGAAGCACAAGAGATGCAAGAGCCAGCAATGTGCGCTCGCAGCCCAGAAAGCCAACCGTATTCTGGGCTGCATCAAAAGAAGTGTGGCCAGCAGGATGAGGGAGGGGATTCTCCCCCTCTACTCCACTCTCATGAGACCCCACCTGCAGTACTGTGTTCAGCTCTGGGGCCCCCAACGTAAGAAGGACATGGACCTGTTGGAGAGGGTCCAGAGGAGAACCACGAAGATGATCAGGGGGCTGGAGCACCTCTTCTATGAGGACAGGCTCAGAGAGTTGAGGGTCTTCAGCCCGGAGAAGAGAAGGCTCCAGGGAGACCTTGTAGTGGCCTTCCAGTACTTAAAGGGGGCCTACAGGAAAGATGGGGAGGGACTCCTTAACAGGGAGTGTAGTGATAGGACAAGGGGTCACAGTTTTAAACTGAAAGAAGGTAGATTTAGGTTAGATGTCAGGAAGAAATTCTTCACTGTGAGGGTGGTGAGGCACTGGAACAGGTTGCCCAGAGAAGCTGTGGCTGCCCCATCCCTGGAAGTGTTCAAGGCCAGCCTGGATGGGGCTTTGAGCAACCTGGTCTAGTGGAAGGTGTCCCTGCCCATGGCAGGGGAGTTGGACTAGATGATCTTTAAGGTCCCTTGCAACCCAAACCATTCTATGATTCTAAGTGTGGAAGCCAGAGTAGTTTTGACTGGGAGAAGGAAATGCTGAGGAATTCCCACCCATTTCTACCACTTGGTTCTGGGAAGAGACGTCTGATTCAACCACTAAATGGAAATTCAAACAGCCAAACCTCCTCCTCATTTTCCATTGGGAAAACAAATAGCAAGGTATCACCGAATGGCTCTTCTGAGAAACTCATCATTCCCTGAGGAACAGGTCTTTTACCTTAAAGACCAGGCTTTGCAACCTGGCTCATTAGGGTGAGAAGCATCACTGAGGGGTTTTTTGACAGCTGACGGGGAAGCTAGTCAGCCTGAGCACCAGCCTGAATTGAACTCTGTGGCTGGTCACAGGTGTATGGGCCATTGTAATGGGCTGCTTTGCCACGGCTGGATCCCTGCCCTTGCTCTCCATGTGAGGGACTACACGAAAAGCTGTGCCTGAGACAGGACAGTGACCTGAGCACAGGAGAAAAGCTCTGCTGTTGGGTAACATGCTTCTACTTGTTCCACAGGAATTTATAGACAATAAAGAGAAAGACACCAAATATATCTGGATTGGGTTGAAGGCTCAAGACATGAAGAAACAATGGAGTTCAGTTGAAGATACTGGAGTAAAAGAAAACAGGTGATGATTTGTGGGGGGAGGGTGTCTTTGGCAATAGCGAAGGTACAGTACTCTGCACGGCAATACAACTCTGAGTCCAAGCTAATTTCCCAAAGCACAGATCTAGTCCTGCAGCCTCAGGCACCCATTCAGGGTCTATTTCATGGCCAGTTCCAGGTTAACTGTTTCCTACTGGGAACCTTTGAAAACAGATTTGTTTTCTGCCTGCAAGACCAACAACAGTCAGAGTTCAGGTATGCATTAATGCAGAGGGACATTAATACACACTTCTCCCCCTAAAATCACTGTCAACAAACTCTCACTTTACAGACCATGTGTTGACTGCCTCCATTGAATGTGATGCCTGTCACATAGCATGGATGCTGGGATCTGTGCAGCTGAAGGGTCCTTCCCCTCCCTCTTACCATTACAGTTCAGCGTTGTGGCTGCACGTGGAGGTTTTCTCATCCTTCTTACACTAATATTCCTGAGCATCCGTCCCTCAGCAGCCAGCAGTCTCTGCTGTGGGTACCCATCCCACCTGTGCATGGCTGTTGAGGAACTGTACTTCAGTGGGTTACTGAATGGGCATCACCAAAACCCCTCACTCAGGATATTATCAATGTTTTTATCAAGTACTGAATTTAAAGCTGACTACTCATTGCATTCCTTTTGTTCTCTCACCAGGATAGCTATAAATAGAATTGAGCATGACAAGAACTGTGCTGTTTACAGAAGAAAAAACATGATCCAAAGAGATAACTGCCAGACTTTAAAGAAGTGGATCTGTAAGAAGAACGCAACTCTGTTGGTGCTCTGAGCCAAATTGTCGGACAACAGGCAGAGCTTTTTGTCGGAAGACCCATTTTACTGATAAAACAACATGTGATGTAAATATTTTTATGAGACTTGCACAGAAATTTGCATTTCGCCGATCTGTGCTCCCTAAGGCTTTGTCTGATGCAAACAGGGAACTCTGAAGTTGCCAGGCATCAGCGTGAAGGTCACACAATAGGACTGCAAGTCAGCACATGTGGATTTAGGGGTGCTGAGCCTCCCCACGGACAGACGTTGGCTGCAGCTGCCTTGAGGAAAGGGCAGGGGAGAAGAGGTACTCCTATGGGGATGACCACTGTGCACATGAACCGTGTGATGTGCAGGAAAGATGCCATCTGCGGGGGCTGAAGAGTGTGTCAGAGCCCACTGCTGTCATATAGATCCCCTCAGGCAGCCGCTGACTGAGGCACTGTTTATTTGGGTTTCAGTATTTTAGTGTTTTCTGAAGTTTGTGGGGTTTTTTCCTTACAGCCTAATTGTAACTTACAGAAGCTACTCGACGGCTGGGAAAAATGCATTTATTAGTGTCTTCTACTTATTCAGAGCTGATCTGCACAGCTACTGGGTATACAGACACCAAACCAGGCATGAAGTGACTCATAACACTTGTGGTTAATAAGCTGCTGGCTCCCATCTTCTTCTGATGCTGAACCTTTGGATCTGAAAGAAAGCTCTTAACTAGGGAAAGGGCTTGGACCATAAGACAGCATTGCAGTGCAAGGAAATGAAGATGATAGCCTGCCTTTCCACTTAAATTTTGTCCCTTTACATTGCAAATTCTTTAATGTGGAACCATAGCTACTGCCTGGAAGTTATGATGAAGCGGTACTGAAGCTAACAGGTGATGAAATTAATGCCTGTGGGTGTACTCAATAAATACATTACTTGGGCATTCAAGTGTCATGGGTACATGCTATTTCTGGATCTAGAATACAAAAATGCTAAGAGCAGTCTGACTTAGTGCCTTAATTAGATTCATATATTTGAAAAAAAATGAACAAATGTCATGACCTGTTTTTTAAGAAATCAGACATTTCATTTGTGCTTTTAAAACACCTTAGTCTAATAAAGGTAGTAACTTTTAAAAACACCTTGGTCTAATAAAGGTAATAACTCCTCTAGATCTGTAGCTAGCATGTGCCTTTGCAATCAGAGTGACGAAATGCAAGGCAGATATTTGCACCATTGTTGAGATATTTCCGGCGACTTGTGTTGCAACAGTGAGGAAATTAAGTCACGTGTAAAGAGGGAAATTAAAAAAAAATAGCATAGGGGACAATGGAAGCGGAGATGTAACAATAATGTTTTCCTCCTGTTTGTGAATCACATACCTCCTCTTGGGTATTGCCAGGGCCCTGAGTGCTCTAATAGGCCTTAAGGGTCCTCACCAGCCTCTCCTGAGGCTCTCTGGGTCTTCAGCCTCTGCGTGAGCTCTCTTCAAGACGTACCTGCCTCAGCCCCGTCCCATCTCCTGGATGGGACAGCTCAGTCCTACCTACACGACAGGTGGGACAATTCAACTGGTAACTGAACCAACTTCTTCTTTGAAAAAAGTATCAAACACTTCTGACGCGAAAGCTAATATTCAGAAAGCTCAAAGGTTAGTCCCCTTTCTAAACTGTGAATCTCTAGTCTCGTATCCTCAGGCTGAGGGGCAGAGCAGCTGAGGCACTCTCATACTTACATACTGCTGTCTTGCAAAGGTGTAAAATCTACTTCTCCGTGCTTACAGACAGGGTTGCTTAAGTAAATTTTCATTTTACCCGCCATAATTCAATTTCAGGCAGGATCTCTTCAAATGCCCCTGAAGTTAACTCTACTGTGTTATGCTTTCCACAATAAGCAGCTGAATTCTTACCTCATTTCATAGAATTATGCAATAATTTATAGCAGAAGGGACCTCAAGGCTCTTTCGGGGCCAATCAGGGGAAGATTCTAAGTTCCCAGAGTTTTACTATAATTTAATGTACTTTTACTCTAGCCATGTGGGGTTAGCTATGTTTGGAGAAAAAAACAAAACAAAAACAAAAAACAAAAAACCCCCTAACATTAAAATCCAAGCTACTACTCTAACAAAAAATGCACAGACTGGAATTAAAGTCCTCTCATTAAAGCAATGAGAGAGAGCAACAAGTCCAACGTGGCTTTTGAAATGTAGAGCCTTTAGCTCATCTTTGCTATAATACACATAATTAAAGGCAGCTGCAGTTTCCCAGGTACATTGTCTCATACCTGCACTAGATAACTACTGACCCTATGGAGAGCTGTGGTTAACATCTAGCAACTCGTGATGAGTAACCAACAGATAACACTTGCACAGGAGCTCTTGGCGTAAAGTACCACAGCTTCAGCGCGCACATGACTGCAGCTGTGGAACAAAATGCTCATGAGCAACCCGGTAACACCAACAGACTGACAGCCCTCCACCTACGGACACTGACGGGTAACTCCTCACTTAATGGTTGACAGAGATGCCAGGAAAGTAGTAGGTATGTGTAAGTGAGAGTTGAAAAGGCAGAGAGGTCTTCAGTGGAAGGAGACACCAAGCACGGGACGCAGCCTGCTGCATTCCGCAGCCACAAGCACGATAGCTCTTCGGGACTTTGGGGCTACAGATGAAAAAGTGAACCGTACCTTCAGCATGGCTGACTTCCTTTCGAACAAAAAAACAACACAGATTTACGCTACAGAATGTGGCATCAGCAGCCAAAAACTCATTTGAGAAACTGCTGTTATTCTCATGTTAGAAAAACAATAACCAAAAAAATCCCCCAAACTCAGTGCAGCACGCGTGTAGGGAAGAGGATTGCTTTGTTTATTCTACGCAGAGAAGCAAAGAGTATGAAATGAGTAAGATAAATCTGTCTATATCTATATCTATAATATATGTATCTTCATATCTCTATAATATCTATATTTTTATATAGATATATATTCACCATTGAGAAAATGTAACTTCAGGGTACTTAAAGCATACCCTTCTCCATGCATTGGAGATGACTGCTGAATTGCTGTTTTTATGGCAGATGTTTCTAGAGCCACGCCAAATTTAACAAGAAAAACTTAAACTCCTGAGTTGTCTTCTCTAAAATTGGTTGTGGTGTTTAGGTTTTAACAATATTCGTGAAACATCTAGTATTTGAGCATTCTCACTATTACTAATATAATTAAACATGTTTTTGCAGGGCCTTACTGAAGCTCTCACCTACATTTTAAGCAGCCACTAAATCTTGAGCAATTCCACCGATTTAAAAAAAAAGAAAAAAGAAAAAAGAAATGGCCATGGAAGTGAAGTACTTCATCAAACCCTGCTCCAAGCAAAGTGGGTTCACAGCTTGACCATTTCTTAGCATGACAGACTCTGGATACTAAAGAAGCTGCTAATTGCACCCCTTAAGAGTCAGATTACAAAAGAACTTTCATTATAATCTACTGTGCTCACAGTTTCTCCAAAACCTCCTTTAAGAACAAAAATTTCCCAGTTTTGGACTCTATCCATAGATGACACTGATGGAAAAAACCCCTAAGAGCGACGTTATTTTGTAGTTAAAGGAAACAATCAGGTAAATTGGCTCATTAAGAAACACTAAGACACAACACAGTACGCAAATACTCCTTACCCCTTACCATTTCTACCAAATTTGTGGAATGTACCTCTAGTAATTCTAATCTAATGCAAATACTTGGAAAACTTTGCAAAAGTGAACTGTGGAGAATTCCACGTTTCCCTCCAAAGTTACTGTATTGTGTGTTTCATTACGTGCATTTCAGCATTTCTACGGAAGTACTTCAGCGTTTCAGTTAAACGCTTTTTTTAAAAGTCTGACACATTTTGAAGTGTGAAAATGTGTCAGAAGTGTTAGAAAGTGAAGTGTATTCTTTTTTGGGTCAAATGTCTTGTCTCATGTCAACTCCAACATTATGATTAAAGATCTTTTCATATTTGAAACCTGAAAATTTTATTTTGCTTCGGTCTGGTGATTATTCCCCCCGCCCCCCAAATGGGGCCCGAGCTGAAAAACACTTTTAATGGGACAATATTAAGACACAAACCACTGCAATTCAGAGGCTCTGTAAAGGTATTTAGTGAGTATCTTTTCAGGACTATTGCACATAACCATATCCTTCAGAGCCAGTTAATTTAAAAACAATGCAGAATAATCTCCCCCCACAACTAGTTACATATAAATTAACACATAGATTATTAGGCTATTCATACTGTAGAGTCCTGTTACTGTGCCTATAAAGAATACAAGCAATTAAAAAAAAAGTGTAGTTCAGCAAAATTAGTGCTCCTATGCAAATAAAAGTCTTAAAGTCACAAGTTGTTAACAATATCCATACTGCACGGTCCTGTTACAGAAAAGTCCTATTGTCACAGAAAATAATGAAGGCATAAACAAGGTGCTGAACAAAACTAGACAGCAATTAAATTTGCATAAAAACACAGTGAAGGCAAAAATAATTACAAATAGGACAAAAAACCCTAACGAACCAACAACACTCCAAATAACCTGTCAAACATGGTGCAATTTTACATTCTTAAAAAATGAGAAGACACGGTTCTCTTCCCTTTCCTGGAACTACAGTGCACTCTAGTGACTGCTCCAAAAATGGCTCCACTTGCTCCTTCAAGAAGTCCCACGGAGTCCATAGGCTGCTCTGTAGCACCCAGATCACAAGAAAACTAATTTTCCAGATTTTATTCCGAGCAGAGAAGTATTTTGCCCTGTTACACATGCGAATTTCCAACAGCCCTTCCAGGAAAATAAGCCGCTTTGCTTCCTCTGGGTCAAATGGCACTTTAATCTCCAGGTTACCTGCTAGACATGAGTGGACAGAGTTCAGCTGCATTGCCCCCTAATTCTGTTCAGGCTAATAGCAATCCAACAGCACTGGGTGTTGCTGTCACACATGGAAGAAAACACCGATTGTGCATCCAGAAATGTACCACTTGCTCGGAAGCCTCACGCTCTGACAGGCACAGGACATGAGGAAACCATGGAGAAACATCCTTTGCTGTTAATTCTCTTATTCTCTACTCATGATTTTGCCTATTTGCACTGAGGACTATTTCTAACTTTACAACATTAGTGTCTGCAGCTTTGCTATTACTTTTTCTGTTCAAACGCTTTCCCCATCAGTGCAGATCCTCAGGCCAATAAATACTCTATCTATTCTGACTTTTTTTTGCTAAGTCCTGTGGAAAGGAGAACTTGAGGTGCAGTGCAGCTACATAAATCCCAATGATAATACTGTCAAGTTAATTTAACAAGATTCATGTAAAATAACAGTATGAAAACACTGGATACAATGCAGAAGTCACACAAGACATATCCCATCAAACCAGAAGAGTGAAATCTGCAATGATCCTGTCTAAAAGAACGGTGCTTATTTCAGCATCACTCTGTATCTGAGAGGCACTGGCTAACCTTCAGGCAGACCCACTTCACAACTCACACCTGCACACAGATCTTGGCTAAGGGAAAAGCAGAACAAATACCTCCAACTGCACACCAAGAGGGAAAAGAAAGACCAGCTGCTTAGGATCCTACAAAAGAAGAGTTAATGGAAGAAATACACAACAAAAAGAAACTGCAGCCTGAGCAGCAGCTAGAAAAATGGGGCAAGGAAATGACTTATCAAGATGCTGAAGCAAGCCTTTTAAATGGTATCTTCAAAAAACAGAGGCTTCCTCCACAGGTGGAGAATTCTGGCTACCAGAAAAGTCATTCACCTCCAGGCAGGAGCTGAGACGCATTCCCAGGTCTCAGTGTATAGCCATAGCCTGTGCAGACATCGGATCAGAGCGCTAAGTGTCAGGGGTGGTGGCTTTGGCCACCTTTATTGTGCTAAGCTAATATTCAAGCTACAGACCCACTTCCTGGTTAAATAACATCCAGAGGCCGAGACTCCTTTTGACTCAAGATAGGCACAGTTTCCAGAGCCTTTTACTTCAATCCTGTAAGGGAGAATGAAAGACATGATTACTTCGACACCCACAATCAAATAATGCAATAGAGCAAAGGGAAATACAGGGATCACAGGTTCTCTTTGTACAAAGTCTGATTTACCACAGGCAAGGCATTGTAGGAAGATGATAGCTTGCGCTTTGAAGAGAACATCACAAAGGTTGTCTTTTTTTAATGGGACCTGGCCCCCAGAACACAAAATCTAGGACTCGCAGTACGCCAGCATCTTGTCTAGTGCTCCTTCATGTGAAATACGCCCTTTAGAGCGGAGACTGGAATTCAGGTTTGCCCTTCTCAAGGATGCCACGCGATCAAGACTAGCTCTGCGTTTGACTTCCACATCCTTCTATACAGCTAAAATGTTCCAACAGAAGCTGTGAAACAAATGCCTCTCTCATTTCCCTCTTCCTCAGCACCGAACACGGCACTATGGTTAAGGGGGTGGTGGGAAACAGGAAGCGATCCTCAGTTTCCACACCATAGGTGTCCCTATGTAAGAGGTAAGGGTCTCCTTTGCCAACTCTGTTTTCAAATAAAGTGTTACAGCATTCTGTGAATAGGCCAACTGAACCAGTACGGTCTCTGGAAAAGCCAAGGGACAAATCCCCACCAGGGTTCACAGGACTCTAACAGCAACTGAGCTTAGACATCAAGGTGTTCACCCTTCTAAGGACAGGAGGGGCAGTTTGAGGAAGCACAGAGGCAGAAGTCTAAGAATATGAAGAACTTCATCACTGAAAATAAAAGCATCAGTGGATGTCTGTACCGCAGTCAGGGGATAAGCAAGAGCAGGAAGGACTGCAGTTTTCAACTTGAGATCCCTACGTGCTGCTCACATCTCATTAAATACGCAAGGTCTTTATCAGATCAAGCCCTCAAGTCTTTGGGATGAACTGAATAGAGTCACGCACCACTAGTTAATGTCACAAACTTAAGAGTATTTAAATTTTCCACTTCTTACATTAATTTCAGCCTTGTGAAATCTCAATGCTTATTATTGTCACTGGTAATTCTACCAGTTCCTGCTGGCAGCTGCCCCAGGACAAGAAGAAGCAGTCTCTGAGAAGATGGGACAGCTGTTGGTGGGAGGAACAAACTGTCCCACACTTGACACCGGTGGGATAGAACACAGGGCCACGAGCACAGAACAGCTCTTGCAACATAAATTTGCAGCTTCACCTTTCCCTCCAGCAGCCTTTTTTGTAGGCATATTCTATAAGAAGTATGAAAACACCTCTTAGAAGCCTTCCAAATATCTTTGCTATAAACCTCATGCAGGTTGCATGCAGGTTTGCACTTTTGCAAAATATATTCTATAATGAGGAATTTGTGTTATTGTAATCTTCCATTCCTCCCCCCATTGCTTTGGTATCTTGATGATCTCTTGTTTAGCTTTCACTTTGCTATACTGTCTGTTACCATGAGCTCCTGTCTCATACTGCTTCAGAACCTGGCACTGCGGATTTACCTCCTAACTTTCGCCCGTCAGTTTTAACAATGCTATGTGAAATCTTCACTGTATTCCATGCTCTCTCCACAGTCATCCCTTCAACATTGTTACAGATACTTCTTTCAAGTCACTGTCTAGATCTGTATTAGTTATCCTTTCTTACTCCCCTATAATCTAGTATCACCAGCAAAACCCCTCAACATCGACTTACAGTTTATTGTCTAATGCTTTCCCATTTACCCAAAAGAACTCTTCATTTCTTTTATAGAGTCCAATCCACGGGTCTTGCTTTGTTATCTTCACCATAAAACTCTGTAGGAATAAACCCGTATGAGAAAAGAAATTTTGCATGTTCAGTGCAGTTATCAAAATACAAAGTCTTTGATCCAGGGCTAGAAAGCAAAACAATGATCTTGCCTTTCTCCCAGAAGAAACAAGATTAAAAATTAAATCTACAGAGTACTGCAGCATCTGGATCTTGTGTGATCCACATAACTGAAAGAGAACTTACAACTCGATCAGAAATCAAATGGACTCATTCTGAGACAGGATCCCTGCAGCACTCAAGATATTGTAGTGACAGAAATGCCAACTATGAGAACGCAAATATACTACTGAATATTAAGAACTGCTATGGAACTGCGAATGCATCATTCTACTGCCTCTCCACAAGAAAGTCTTCAAAGAACGATGAATGCCTTTGCAGCTAACGCATTTCTCCATCGCTGATATGTCTTCATCGCACTGAGTTTTTCTTATGAGCTAGCAAGGACTTGTGGAAGACATTTTAGGGATTAGTTAAGGAAGACCCTTACCCCAGTGTGTGCAACAGAACAGACATCTGCACCCAGTACACCCATTATACTGGTGTCTGTGATAGGGCTGACTGACCTAGAAAGAGGCTGTTTTAAAATATCAAGGTCTCTAACAGGTGTGGAAGAATATATTCTCCTAGGTCTTTGCACTAGGTGGAATCTTTCTTAACACTGTAGTATAATACAGAAAAGCTGTGGTTAGGATAATCATCTCCTGATTCCAAAGGTCAAGACTAACATATCTACCAACTTGGTTGTCATTAGCCTACCTTGCTAAGAGAGAACCGTTGTCTGATTAAAGATAAATGAGATGCAACAGTGTTTACCCTGGTAGTTGCCTTCAGTGTGAGTATTTATAGCTGTGAGCAGCACCAAATTTAACTCAGATAGGCCTCGGGCGTTTTCAAAAACGTCAACTGCTAAAACTGATGTTTGCTGTTTGCAGGGAGAGGAGGCACGCAGCTTTCTGCAAGCTGTGACTCGTCACGGTCTTTGCATCAGCTTCCAAACCATTCAGCTTAAGAGGCTGGAAGAACACACTGGTTCATTGTGCAGCTCCCTAGAAGTGAGATGGGGTGAAACCAGGACCCCCCTTTGTTCCCTTACCAGTTCCTGATCATTTTCTATCACCAGGAGGGAAGCGTTGTACAAAGAGCAGAGGCTCTGACTGGAGTTCCAGTTGGCTTCGCTCTCTGAGAGGTAGTAGCATTTCCTCTGGAAATACAGCCAACCTGATGGACAGAGTTCCAGGGAGGGACAGACAGGAAAATCTTTGGCCGAGGAACGGTTTACTGCGAAAAGATAAAAAGCAATCTACCTATTTCTTCCAGCTGGAAAAGGTTTCTTGAGCTTTTTAGCTTGCTTTCTGACTGCATCATCAAAATCATCAAAGTCTGGCCATAGCATTATTACTCCTGCCCAGCAGAAATAATTACTGTAAACTAATTATATACTCTGGCTCCTGCACCCTTATAGTTGCTGACATACCTTTAAAGTGACAATCAGGGGCAGGCTGGCAGAAGTAGCTGAGAAGGTGATAATAACGTATCCTCCAAGGATTCTTCTACAACTTATATATTTCTGACAACTATAGTTTTTGCATGTGTTGCTTCCTTGCAGATGAGTTAATAGCTTTGTTTATTTTATATATGCCATTTTTTTGAAGGACTGATTAGAAGATTAGTTGCAAAGAACAATCTTCCATTTGTTGTTTGTTTTCTTGAACTTGGATTAAGACCAACAGTGAGGTTATAAACTTGAATGCCAGAAGTACACCAAGACTAAACCAAGCACTCCCTAATGCCACTGCAACTAGTGGAGTAATTTCTCCAGCACTTGCTCACAATTTTAAACAATGTGTCATGAGACATCTATTTAACTTTGAGATAAGGTAAGCTTTGAATAAGCCTTTTGAGGTTTTGAGGGACTTCTGACAACCCAAAACTATGGTAATTTCTAAGGCTAACTATATTTTCTTTTAAAATTATTTACACACTTACCAAACTGAATACACAAAATCAAAATGACGGCAGCAGTAAGGACTCCAGCAACACCTCGCCATAACCAGATATTTGAGAATAGACCTGAAAAAAGAAATGTCAGGAATTTAACAAAAAAAACCCCAAGCCCAACAACCAGCTGTCAGGGGAGTAGAGCCCAGGACCCACGAAGCTGTTCCAAAAAAGTTGCGCTCCATGGAAAGCAGGCTGGGAGCAGAGCTGAAGACTAGAAAGCCTGTGACATTGAGCTGGTTATCACAAAGCTACTTCGCTAACAAGAACTCTGAATTTTAGTTACATCATCCAGAACTTAACCTAAGAGTGAGGTAGTTCCCAACACTCCAAAGTGGTCGAAAAAGAAAGACATGAGCACGGAAGAAACGAGGGTGAAGACAGTTAAGTCTGAGGTTGCCCTCATACCGAAACACAGCACAGATAAGAGAAATAAGCCATCAGCTCTGGAGCCCAAAACCTCTCTGGCGGAACATCCAGCCTTATCCCGCAGTGACAGCCGTTCGGAGTCTCCTTTTCTCCCCGTCTCCCCTCAGGGTTTGGGGCTGGGAAGGACCCACCGACGTGCCAGCGCCGTGTCCCGTGTCCCACTTCGTGGGCAGCAGCGGGGGCCGAGGCGGCCCCGAAAGGCGGCCGAGGGGGGGTCCCCCCTCACGAGCGGTCGCTCTGCCGCCACCGCAGGCCTCTGCCCGGCCCGTCCAGCCTCCGGCCTCTGCGAAGAGCCACGGCTCCCGGCCGGCTTTACCCGCCCCCCGCGCCCGAGGCGAGCCCCCGGGGGATGCCGGTTCCCAGCCGGCCCCACGCCCGGCACCTCCGGCCATTTCTCGGGTGGGTCTCACAACCCCGCAGCTCGGGCGCCGTCCGCCTCCCCGCCAGCCCAAGGGCCGT
>NW_010972909.1:5495638-5579084 GCF_000737465.1 Haliaeetus leucocephalus | reverse complement strand
GGGGCCGCGGCCTGCGGGGCGGTCCCCCCCGCTCCCGGCCCCTCTCTCCGGCGGGGCCCCACGGGAGCCCCCCCCGCGGCGTCTGTCGTCCCGTCCCGGCCTCCTCTCCCTTCGCCCCTTCACCTTTGTGGGCCCCCGACCCCCGCTCCGGGGAGCCGCCGGAGCCGCCGAGCCCTCGGCCTCCCATGGGTCCCGCTCCGCGGGTGGGGAAGATCACGGGGCCGGACTCGGCGCCGGGGTGTGGGGGTGTGTGTGTGGGGGCAGGAGGCCGGGATCCGCTGCTATTTTTTGGAGAAGTTGGCCAGCGATCTGCCTCACCCAGGGGAGCACAAAGCCCGATGGTTCGGGCTTGTAAGACAGGGCCGTCCACGTCGGGAGGGTTGGCAGGCGGCGTGGAGGCTTCATCCGACGCCTCACGCACGATAACTGGTTGACCGACCGCGGATCTCGGCTGGGTTGCCCGTTCAGATAGCCGGAGGAACGGGGATCTCTTCAGGGCAGCAGGCTCTGTGCGAGGCTGGCGAGGAATTCAGTGACAGTTTACCCAAAGCAGGCGTCCATCCATACCTGAGGAGAACGCCTTAAATAGAAAACCAAGAGAATGGAGGGTTACGCTTTATGCTTTCATTGCAGCCTGCAACTACTTTGATCGTCAAGGACTTTGAGCAGGAGTCAGGTGCTGAAAATTGTCTCCAGGTGTTTATATTTACAGCTCACAAAGAGCCATATAAACTTTGTACGTCCATAAATATAAATTGACTTGCAGTTGATTTTAGCCTTTGTCTGCAGCAGATGCTCATTTAAGGAATGGACTGGGAGAGCTGGACAGGGCAGCACGCCCAGGATGACGCTTGAGAAGAAACAGAAAGGCAAAAGGGTGAAGAAGAACCCAAAAACCTCTGTGCCAGCAAGGCTTAAAGCACGGTGGCTTCAGGGAAATTAGGGAACTGAAGATGCCTAGGAGAGGGAGAGTGGGAGAGGGAAGAGGTGATGGGTCCAGAGAGCACAAGCTGTAGACACTTCAGGAGGTTTTGCCAGACCTGAGTCCAGAGGGGCAGAGAACGAAAGTGGGGTGTGGAACTAGGGCAGCAGGAAGGTTCGATACGTGTTGCATGTAGAGCAGATTTTGCATACAAGGTGTCATGGTTTAACCCCAGCCAGCAACCAGGACACAAGGATATAGTGGAATACAAACGTTTGCACAGCTGTTAATTCTAAGAACAGGTTATTCAGCATTTATTCACTCTGAAGTGGCTCGCTCTCTTGCCATTCAGTCCTGCATGTCACTGAGGTAAAAAATAACTCACTGTGGCTTATAACCACAGAGCATTCACAGATACTCTTTTCACACTTACTCACCCGCTAATACAGAAGATTCTTTTGACAGTTGCAGGCCATTCTCCAGGCTGACACAAAAACCTGAGGACCTGTCACATATTCGGCTGTGAATCATCTGATGCTCCGAAACTACTACAGTTATCAACCCCAGATGCTTATAACTGAGGCACTCAACCTTTACTTTCCCTGGCCGGTTTGTCTAAGACCCCTGCAGACTGACGAGCAAGCAGCCCGCTGCTGTTATTGAGGACGTGTGGTTTGGCAGGCTCCCACCGCCTCAGCCGAACGCTTCAGCGAGGGAGGGCTGCTGCTGAACCACCGATAGCCTAGTTGAGCATTTGTACTGACTGTTCAGGCCGGTCTTGGGGGCAGCGGGTTCGTCCTCATACCGGAGCAGAATGCAGCGTACAGACCGAGCGTAAGAGGGACGCTTGTCTGACCCGTGCTCAGCTGCCGGCTCTCCTTTCTTGTGCCTCACCAGCTTGAGGCACGGGGGCCTCTGCGAAGGTAAGTCTGCAAATTCCTCTGCACAGGTAACTCCCACGGACATCACTGGAGGCTGTTGGGGTGCTGAGGACGGCTGTTCAGAAAAGGGAAGTGTTTATTTTTGCAGGGAAAAAATATCTCCCATAAGGTACTGCAAGGGCCATATATTTATTTTTTTATACGCGTATTTGGTTTCATGGAATGTTCCCACATTTTATAAAGTGACGATTGAAAAAGAAGACGGGAATTTCTTAAAGGAAAAAGGCAAAAGACAAACCGAAACACTGGAAAATGACTTTAAAGTATTGCCATCATCTAGGGAGAAAATGCAAACATGCTAAGTAAAAAGCATGGCATTTTACAAAAGAAATTTTTTTTTTCTGGAGAAAATTTGGCCCCTGCAATACTAGGAGTCTCATGGGACTGACTCATAAAGTTACAGTCAGATTCTGTGGTGCCACCTCCTGCACCCTGCTACCACAAATAATCTTTGATTACCTTTTGTCACCCACTAACATGCTACCTCTAACTTTTCTGAAGGATTGAATTCAAGTTATGCAAGGGGCAATCACTGCATGTCAGAAATCCAGAGGCAGAGTATACACATGGGAAACATCTGTGCTGTGGTCACGGCAGCCTACTGCAGAGATGCCCGAGTTTGACTGCCACTAAACAGCTCCCACACGAGTAGCAATCTCGCTGTGGTTGCCCAGGCTGGGGTGGATGAATCTACCCTGCTCTTGGTTGACTTTGTCAGTTCATCTCTGTCTCCCTCCCCAGTCAATGGAAGAACTCTTAGTGAGTTCAAAATCTTTAGTTAGACCTTGAGGCATTTGTACGCCAAACAAGACATTGACTTCTGATATTTTGGGATGCTTTGGAAATTGTAAAGTCTACATATATCAGACAAGTGTTAGTTTCTTAAGGTCCCACTGAACTGGGCCAATCCATTTATTAGAAAAGAAGCTGAATTACTCTTGTGTCTCTTTTTACGTTTTTTAAAGCTAGTAACCCTCCACTGATCCATTGATAAGTACCTCTCATGCAGCAAAAAGCACGGCTTATTTGTAATATTTTGACTGTACTCCCCCAAAGCCTCTTGATCTCAGTATGCCTCTGTACCATAAGAATCCTGCCACTAAATAAGGAGGAGGAAGGTACTGAAATATTTGCTTTTTGCTTACTATTCCTGAAGTTTATTCTTCATCAGTCCTGTGTTCAGCTGGACAAAACCACATTTCTTTCTTGACGGTTATAAAATTTTTACTATTCTAGTGCCTGTTACTTTTTGAAGTGATCTGTTTTCAGGATGATACTGAGAGGTTCCTCCAATTCCCAAAGTGAAATTGTTAGACTGGAAAGACAAATGCGTTTGCTTATCTTTAAGTTGCAAACATTTCTGTTGTGTAACATGAAACTAGTCGGATGAGTAAAACTAATATGGGAAATATCAATGTTTTAGACAGTAAAATGAAAGAAAAAGATGAAAGATGAATGTAGCAGAAATAACGTTGAGCGCCTTATGGGACATCATGTGTGCTTAGTAGTTTGGAACGTTAAGAAAAGTTAGTCACCTTTAGAAAGTATTTGACAGAGGTATTAGCAAATTGTATTTACTACAGAAGTTAAGTTAGTATTTGAGAAGTACTAAGCATTTTATGAAGTGCTGGGTTGAGAATGCTGTGTATGTCAGACAACTAGATCTTTTACACCAAAAAAGCTCGGACATTCAGCTGCAGAAGTCTAGCAAAATACTATTTTGGAATGTTTTGGAGTAGGAGGCACAAGAGAAAGGAATCCAGCTACATTATCAGCTATGTTTGTATTTTTGGTGAGGCTAATATTCACTAGGACTGTTATTTACTCGTTTATAGCACTTGTGCATTGTTATTATGTAGTAGAAGACATAGCCCCCATCTTCAAAAACTGACAGTCTTACCACTGAAAATGACCTGGGGAAGGATAGAAATAAGTAGGGAGGATTTGAGTACAGAAGGGAAAGCACCACAGGTTTATAACGACATAAAAACAATTAACACCAGTAAGCTGAATAAAACAGATAAAAATATAAAAATAAGCACAACGGGGAGCTTAGGGTGGAAACCTCAGATGATAGGAAGAAGCTTTGGCTTTATCTGCAGAACCTGATGGTCTGGCCATCAATAACAACTACTAGCTGTACTTCCTGGAAGTGTTATCTTCCAGGAAAGTGCAGAATTTCTTTATAGATAATATGTGATTCACCATAGAGCAAATATCACATTTAAGACCTTGAAAACTCACTCACCATGTGAAGCCTTTGCAGCCACAAACCAAAAAAGGTTCCAAAAAAGTCCAGTCATAGTTTTTGCCAGTTGAGTTTGGTGTCGTCGTGTCCCCTGTATAGGTAGGAGGTGTCAGAAGCATCTCCCCAAAATATCTGCAGGCTGAGCATCTGCACCAGGAAGCTCTTAAGAGGCCAGAACTGAAACAAGACAATGCAGCTACATCATCAGCCAGAGGCCTCCATGCTTCTACTGATAGGTCCGTTCTCGACCAAAGAGGAGAAGAAAGAAGCACACCGAGCAATCACCTGTGACTTGAAGTGGTGAGTCATCTTGACATGGGCTTGACAGAGCTCCTCGACTCGGTTTCCTGTTCAGTAGCATCCTGTGCAGTTGTCTCATGGCTGCAGCTGGTGGAGCCGAGCACCTTCCATCAAAGGCATGTATAACATTTGGACTGCTCAAAATGGTTTCTTTTCCTGATCCATATCAGTTTAACAGCTTTTCTTCCCAGCATTGCCTGCTGTAGTGCTGAAGGTGTTGTAGGAAGAGGTGCTGTCCTCCTTGGTGGAGCAAAGCAAGGGAAGGATGTTTTATGAGAAGTGCACTAAGAGACTGGCATCGGGTAATGGCTCTGCAGAGAGATCAGACCATCTCACGTTATGACGAGTATGTGCTAAAAAGGAAACCAATATGTCATTGATTTATGTGAGCATTGTAATATTGTCAGCGCTTTCCTTCACCATATTCTTTATGTGTCCTATAAGCCTACTTGCGGTTTTGATAGCAGATCTACATTGGCAGTATGTCATCACTGAACTGTCCATCAGGCAGCAAAGTCCTTTTTGTGCATTGATACATTTATTATTTAGAACTATATAATTTTTTTTCCAGGCACAATAGTGGATTAACTTCCTCTTTTTTTGACATAAAATGTCACTTGTCATTGTAAGGTCAATTCAAGTGTCTTGTGTAGGCATCTGCATTTCTTCACTATCTGTTGAAGTCCTTGATCACCTAAATAATCCAGGGTAGCCTGAAATTTTGCTGTGTCAGTACTCTCTTCCAGCTCAGATAATATTACATTAGTATTAATATTAAATACTAGCAACATAACCAAATTATGTCTGGTGGTGGATTAGACATATATGAAACTGAAAGTAATCCTTATGACATAAATATTCAAAATGAGAGTGAGATGGGGAAAAATAATTGGTGTGCATGGCATGTATGAGTACTCCTTGACCTATTTCTGTTTAAAATACTTGTGTTCAATGAGAGTGGCTGATGAGGGAGGGAAAAGATGCTATTGGTGGTTTGGAAACCAGGCATAACTATAAAACTAGAATATCTGTTTCTTTCACACTGAGGTCCTAGGCAAGATTCTGTCTGGTAAATACTTAGAGCAACAGGTATCTCTCCCAGGAAGAGCTTGCAGTCTGAATAGAAAAGGTCTGCATAAGGCCAAAGAGAGAAAGGATTGTCATCCACATTTTACGGCTGAGAATCAATGTGCAGAGGGCTATGGTCCTCATGGCTACATAGGAATCTACAGGCAGGGGAAAGAAAGGGGAAGACCCAGTCTTGTGTGTCATCCTTCCTGTCACGAGATAAATTTCAATAAACAGATGTCTCAATGAAAAGGAAACCATAGAACAAGTTGCTCAAAGTAGATTTGTTATTGAAGGACTGCAATCTCCTAGTCTGCCTGTCGTTTGAATACTTTTTCCTCTCTTAGTATAAAAATGCAGTTTAATGATATTTAAAGTTCTTGGCTTGGGATGTTAAACAAACACTTCCCTACTGTTAATTTCCTGTCCTTAATTAAATTCCTGTCCTTAATTTTTTTGAGTATTCTAAAGCAATCCAAGAGACTATGTTAGACAGCAAGTAAGAAATACAACTAAATGACAACAAACTGTTCTTCCATCTCTTTCTTACGTACCAACTTAGACCCACAGAGTATGAGGTGGAAAGCAAACTGTACCAGAATATGGATGATTTCTCTAAATGTGGCACTCAGGCGCATAGGAACATCCGTGCAGTGCAGTCGGAAGGACTGTTCTCCAGCAAGCCTGGAGTTAACACCAGCCCTCTGTCCAGCTCCTCTGCAGCCAGTGGAGCCAACTGCATCACATACATCTTTACGGTCTGCAGGAGAAAAGCTCCTGAGACAAATACTACTCTGTAAGGTCTAGGAGAGGGACGAGAAATGTTTGGCAGTCAACTGCCTAGTGCAGAATAGCATCTCTTCATTGTAAGGACAGAGTAATACCCTTTTTTGTTTGCTGTTGTCTTAACTAAAAAAAAAAAGGAAATGAAAACAAGGGGGAAGGGATCAAGAAGGGCAAGGCACAGGGCAGTGTGGAGCATGTGCTTGGAGGGGACCCCGCTTTGTCCTTCCTACTCTCAGTGCCAGTGTTTGTGGGGTGTGGTGGAAAGGGGCAGCAACTCCCCACTCTGTAGGTGACGTGGGCCAAGGCGATAGTGTGTAGTTGTGACCCACGACTCTCACCGTGTGGGGTGACGGGGAGATCACCGTGAAGGTGCAGATAGGGATGGAGGCATGGGTTGTGGGACTAGCACAGCAGCTCCTGTGGTTGTAGTGAGGTTGTGGTGGTGACGGTAACTCTCCTGCTTCTGCTTCTGCTCATGCAGGGAGGAAGGTTAGGTACCGGGAAATGAGCTTTCTAGGAGCAGGAGTGCATGCTCCTGCTACTGGAGCACCCAGCTGAATTGCCACCTACCGAATAGCAGAAAGTGTGGGGGGCCAGTCCTTCTTCATTTCCTGGCCACTCTCTCTACTGTTTATTTCCATCCATATGGGTGGTTTTTCTATCCGTAACAAAAATAAATGCTGCCTCCTGCCTCAAAAATGAGGTCAGAGCAAGAAAAAAAGAGAGCATGGAGAGAAACGATTGCAGAAGAAAAAGCATAAAAACAAAGTGAGGGCAACACCACAGGGTTAAAAATAAGGAACTAGAGGAGAACACCAAGCAGAGCACTCCTCGCTGCACCTTTTGGTCCTTGAAAGCACCCTAAGAGCCAGCAGACATTGTCCACTGATGCTCCCCCAGAGACATAATAGGGTGAGAGAACAGAAACAGGCCCCACTTTTGTAAGGACCCCACAACAACCTTCCTCCTGATAGAAGGCCAGCTTGTCCAGTACAGGAGGAGCTCAGAGCCATACTCATTTCTGCACAGATTTCCAAGTACTTATGGTAACGAACGATGCCATTTTCTGCCAGGGGCCAGAAGGGGGAAGCCAGCTCCTAGCACAAGTGACCCAGGTCTTCATCACCTGCGGAGCTGCTCAGCATAATCTTTTCTTAAGTGCTGATGTTCTCGACTACATTTACTCCAAGCAGCACTCTGTGCTGGCTTCTTCTTGGGACACCTACATGGCTCTGAGGGTTTTCCTTTTTTCTAGCGCCCTGCCATTTCAGCGTGGCACTCTGCATCAAACTAGAAGCTATCAGCTTTGAAAAGCCTCTCTGAAGCAGCAGAAGGCTCCGCCAGAAGACGTTATATTCTGGACAGTGGTTGTGGAAAGGTTGATCTGCAATGTGCAGATGTGGGGCTTGCCCTCCTACCTGCTACATGAGGCATTTGAGTGCCAGCAATCCTCAGAATGGAGGTTACTGACATTTCCTATCCCGAATGAGCATAACCCAGGTTTAACACCAGAGCAAAAGCCTCCATGCATGAAGGTGCAAAAAAGAGACTGTCACTGTTGACAGTAAATACCAATACCACACAGGTTATATAACATTTTGAAATGCAGTGCCTGTGCCTTTTACCCTGGCAAACCCCAAGCTATGCTGCTGCAATTTTGGGGGTCATTTCTATATTCTGAGGCATTCTGACACAGTATTTCTTAATGAGAAGTGGTCCTATAATGTATTTCCAGTACCAAACAACCATGGAATTGCCACTGTAAATGTCACTTTCCCATTACATTAGGGCTCGTGCATGAGGAAAAATGTTCTTTTCTGCCACTGTGAAGACACAGCTTCAAAGAGATTTTGAGGAGCTGGTATTTAGAGCTCGGCCATAAAGAGAGCTACACACACTATTCCAGCAGTATGCACGGCATTGTTCTTGGAGAACAGTTGTTGCTGTTATTGTTTTTGCTATACAATTGATTGTTGCCATACTATTGATTGATATTATACTATTGAATGCTGATACTAATTTGTAATAGCTTGAGAGATATAAATATTCACTTTCTTAACCATAGGTATACTTGCTGGAGGTGTTTTTTTGTGGTAGTTTACTTGCTAGTGGTGATTTGTGTGGCATTTGTGGTAATCTGTAATAAAGCAAAGAAATTTAAAGGATAAAAGACTCCATGTCCTTGCATATTACGGACTCCTGCGAACTCATGGTCGTGCTCTCCACACACCTGCAGGGTGGGTAACCCTTCGGGTTGGGACAAGGTGTCAGCTCACAGGCATGTCAGGAGTTACTGAAACTCTAAAGAATAAAGCCTGTGGTGTCTCAAAATCTGCACGATAAGTATGATGTTATAATGACTGTGATCTGACCCGACCGAGGGTATCTGCCCAGAGGTCTGACTCCTCTGCAGAGGGACTGTTTTTACTGGGGGAAGCAGAGCTTTGCCTGCTTTACCAGGGACACCACATTTGCTCTCCCCATCCAAACAGGGGCTGCCCATGCTGCACGCGTGTGGGGTTTACCTCTGCTTCTAGCGATTCCTCTTGCAGCCCCTTCGGTAGGAGGAGGGATGCTTGTCCCCACCTCCACTCTTTGCAGCCCCAGGTCCCAGCCCCTTGTAGCACGGGAGGTGTTTGGGAAGTGGGACTGGCTGGCCGTGCAGCAGAGAGCCTGGAACAGCAGGCAGCACATGCAGAGTTGCAGCTGCCTGCATGCAAGGGAGGACCTGCTGCAGTAATCCTTGCACGGGGGGGGACGTGGCGGGTGGAGGGATCAGGGTTGACTTTGGTCTACCTTGGCTTTGTTGGGGAAACCACTAAACCCCATCAAACCGAAATGTGCAAAACCACACTGAACGGAGCCGAGTAGCTTATGGTGAGGTGTTGCAGAGATGCATGCTATGGTTTGGGGCCTCATTCTTGTATGGCTTCGGGTGTCTGGGATACAGACGCTGCAACATGGGTGGAGCTGGTGGGACCTACTGGATCACTTCTCTGTTCCCAGTAATGAATGGCTCCCTGCGGACTGCTGGGTTTGCTGGGTCTGGCTGAGACCAGGGGAAGTTAAGGCTGCAGTAGCACTTTGTGCTCTGCTATGCAGTTATAGCTGGCTGACACAAAATGTTTTGGGAGAAAGTTATTCTGTAATGTGTATTGAATAAGCGCATGGTATGGACAAGGAGGTTTTTGATTTACAAAATAATTTTACAGATTTTTTTTAAACACTTTTACAGCCTGCATTTATTGACGCAACTAATCATGGTCTTAGAGGTGCAAGGATGAGCAGAGATGCGTATTTTAAAGAGCCCTTGGGTAGAGGAGGAAACAATAAAAGAAGCTTTCCCAATCTTTCGTTGAAGAAATTAACATTATAATGTTAATTTAATATCTGATCATCTCAGCTGTTTGGTGGCTGTGGTCTGCTTGTCTGACTGTCCTGACTGAAAATCCCTTTGCCCTCTCTGCTCTGAGCTCCTTTGACAATACACATTGGATCGCCAGGGTCTCCAGAGGACTCAACCTGAAACAGATAGGCGTGTATCTGTGCTGTAGGGGCATTGGCTTCTGAGGGACTCAAGACTCCTGAAACCAAGTTACCAGCCTGCCCATACAGCAAAAAAGGCCAACCACATACTGGGCTGCATTAGCAAGACTATAGCCGTCCAGCTGAGGGAGGTGATGGCTCTGCTCTAGTCAACCCCTGTGAGACCACATCGGGAATACTGGGTCCATTTTGGGATGCCCCAGAGTAAGAGAGAAACTGGCATACTGGAGTGAGCCTAGTGGAGGGGTAGGGGGCTGAAGCACATGACGTACAAGGAGAGGCTTTGGGACCTGGGTTTGCTCAGACTTGAGAAGACTGTGTAAAACTAGGTAGTAGGAGAGTGAGGGGAAGACAGAGTTGGACTCTTCTCAAAGTTGTAGGAACATGGGAAATTCCAGCTTCATAAAAGGGAAAACAATGTTCAGATAATAAGGAGCAGGTGCCCGAAAAGGTTGTGGAGTGTCCATCCTCGGAGATATGGAAAACTTGACTGGATGTAACCTTGAGCAAACTGCTCTAACTGGACCTACTTTGAGCAGGAGGCTGGACTAGAGACCTCCAGGGGACCCTTGTGACTTAGATGACTCTGTAATGCTTTGAAGGGTTGTGGGCAATTTCTCTGTGTACTTGTAACACATACAGTTTCTGTAAAGCAAGCGGTTGAACCAAGAAATTCTTCCCATCATTTCCTAGTTAGGTTCATGTGTGACTTCAGTTGTTCCAGTTTGGTAAACTCCCAGTAGGCTTGAACCTGTAACTTTAGCATAGACTTCCTTGCTTGCTTTTTTTGGCAATAGCCATGGGATCTTATCTTCCGTGGGATGATATGGGGAGTCACTGGCACTGTCAGGACTGTGATCTCATTAAAACATTAGGAATCAGTTCTGCAAGAGTGGACAGAGCTTTTAAGCCTTTGGGTCTGTAGCAGTGCTGGCTATAGAGCCCCAGGGTCCTTCCAGTAATGCAGAACAAAACGGGAAACAGTAGGTGGTGTATCATAAACCTCTTCCCATCTTGGTTTGATTTCCAGAAATGTTTTCTGGAAACCATATGAAAATGTTGGGAAGGCAGGCTTTCCTACTGAAACCCCACAAATGTTCAAAAGCGTCTCCTTCCCTGGACAAGAGGAAATATTTTGAAATAGGAGGACAAAGAAAGCAGTGGATGGGTGGGGAATAATGAAGGATCCCATTTGATAGACAAAAAAATAATATTGTCTCTGAGAAGTAGGCAGAGTAGTGAGGGCAGAAACTGTGAGTGGAAGACTGTAGCCAGACACTGCAAGTGGAAGAGGGAGAACCGTGTATACACCCCCCCCAAAAGAAAACCCCAAACCCCTAGATTGAGGCTTTTCTCTTAGAAGCAATCAGAGAAGCCACAGGAAGTGAAGCATAAAGCATAAACATTCAGAAATGCAGGTACCGTGGTGTCTAAGGGGCAGCCAAGAATTTGGCCTCACATTGGAGAAATGACAGCAAAACCTGCCCTTGTGGTTACAGTCTAAGCAGATCAAATAGGTGAAGGGTGCAAGCAAAGTTAGCAGTCACTTGCTGGCAACTTTGGGGGAACTTTGCAATTTTGGGGAAGGGTGAACTCAGTGAAGTAAAAGTGCAGAAGGCTCTCAGTTGCTGCGAGTTCTTTCCTTGGCTTTTTGGATAGCTGTTTGCAGAGCCTGCAGACTGCCTGGCTGCTCTCTGCAGTTCTTCCCCTGTGCAAAAGAGGGAAGAAGAGACTATCCTGCTTCCTCAAATTGGGGAAGTTTCTTCTGTGCGGCACAGGGTCTCAAGGAACCAAAGGGTGAAATAGGAGGCGAACCCCTCCGTCCTCCACAGTTTGTGCCTGTGTCACCAAGAAGTTAATTGGAAGTGGGGCAGAAGAGCAAGTACCTGGAGAAGTGAAAGGCCATCCACTGTTCTCATTTTGTCTGGCTGTAGCAAAGGATTTGTGCCAGGTTCTGAGTTCCTTTTTCTAAACTGGCCCATCAAAGGGCAGACCGCTGTTAGAGTGTTTCAAAACTAGGACTAGTTGCATGCTTTCTTGAATTATGAAAAAAACATACAGAGACCTCCCTTCATGTTCTTATTTTTTTGCTTGGGTTTGCATTTTGATTGGAGAAATTAAAACAAAAAGCCTCAGCACATAGTAGGTGTAGATTTTGACATGTATGAGTATTAGATGTGTATTAGAGTGAGGCTTAACTGTAGCGCTTTAGGATAGCGCAGAAATGGGTGGTGATTTTAGGGAATGTGACACCACCTCCACAGCTCCTGCCTGCCAGCAAGAGCTGTGCATCCATAAGTAGTTTAGTACAGTCCCAGTGGCTCATCACTGTTGGGTGTCTGCTCTTGGAGAAGTTTCTGTCTTAGCTTCAGAGTGGCCGTAACATGTACTACTCCGTTTCTTCAGCGTAAGAGGACTTGACCCTGTAGGCTTTCCACGGTGTTCAGGGTTCTCCGTAATTTGCTCGCTGCCGGCACTGGTGGGTGCAGTGCGCATTGCTCTAGAGAGCCAGCTCTGCAGGGGACGGTATGGATTTGCTGAGCACAAGGAGATGCCACTCATAAAGCGTGCTGACTCCAATATATAGGAGCATGTTGACTCCAGAATGTAACAGCTGTCAGCATAGCCTGACGCAGTTACTGACCAATTTCATTTTTCTCTTGCAGCTCCAAATAAGGCCCTTCACTTTTTTTTTCCTTTTCTTTTTTCTTTTTTTTTTTTTTCCCAGTGAAGCCATGCAAGGCAGTGGCACATAGCAATGCACCCATCATTGCCATTCTGGTGTGACTTTCAGATGTCGCTTCAGCTGCGGTTTGCTACTGTTTTGACTGGCCTGAGTGCTAGTTTGCTGGGTGGATGATTTCAGTGAGGCTGGTCCAGCGATCAAGATGCTTGAGAGTTCATTGTTTGGAGGAACTTGAAACACTTTTATCCTTGTAAGTTTTCAGTACTAGCAAATCAGTGTCAGATTTTGGCAAGAGGACTGGTTCTTTGTTTGATGGCATCTTTTATTAAAGGGGTAGTTATGCCTTTATTCAGTTTTCATTCCTCTAGAGTTGGAAAACACTCTGCTCCTTTTTGCAGTGGCAATATTGTGTTTCTTTCAAACATTTAAAAATGTGTTTCGTGACTTACAGGTTGTTGCCATAGATCACTTAGGCACTGTGTAATAAACCAGTTGGTCAAAACAAAATTGAGTTTCTTTCTCACTGTACTTTTCTCATGTGGCTGCCAGGGAATGAGTGGGGCTGTGTGGTATTCCAGGTCCATGCACTAAGAGCTTTAGGGAATGGTACCGGATATGGTGTGCCCATCTGTGTTTTGTGTGAAAACTTAGAAAAGTACAGAGACTCTATGATGGTGTGTGAGAACGTGGACCTGTGCTTTCTGCATGGAACAATCTATTTAATGAAGTGTACCATAATTGTGCTAGGCAATGGATAGAGCTCTTAATGGTGAAGAATTAATTTGCGTGGGGTGGCATGTTTGCGTGCATCTGTTTTGCTCAAGATATATCTTTTGTGTTCAGAAGTGTTAAGTTCTTGTTGTTCTACAAGGACTCTATCTTACCTAGATTTTATCATTCTGCCTTGTGTAATCTGCTTCCACATCAGTATGAACCCAGACTAATTTGTTGACTAGACAGTTTCTTGACTCATTGTGGTCATTACAATGTGGTCACACATTGTAAATAAGACCTGGCTGAAACCAAAGCCCAGAACCATATGATTTTTATTCCATTTGCTGTAAATTCTTTGCTGAAATTCAGTGGCAATAGTAGGGCTCAGCCATAGATAGGGACATGAATGGTGTTTGCCAAACCTTGAGATGGGCCTGCAGTCGCTGAATTGGTCCAAAATACAAAGAAGCTTCTTTCTTTACCATAAAGTACTGATGAGTTTAGTTGTATGAAAGATTGTCTTTCTATACCTCTGACCCACCGTGGTGGGGAGGAACAGGTGAGTGGCAGCCCAGCTGAGGAGCTGTAACTCAGCACGAGGAGCTTCTATGAAATGGTACTGAAGGTGCACCACAGAAGAAAGGTAATTCTTCAAACTTTGGAGAATGGCAGATGCCACAGAGTCTTCGCTGGGGTAGACAGCAGCGCTGCGGTCTTTTATAGAGACAAGCTTTGCCAGGTAGGAGCTTATAAGAACAGGTTTTTGTGACTTCCTATATCTTTTTACTAATGCAATTCTCTTTGATGGACAAATGAAGAAAACACATGAGAAACACCACCCAAGTGAGTTCAAGTGATCTGCAAAACCAATGAATGTAGGGTATTGCGTGAACTTCAGTGGAAGCCGTGAGTGACAATTTGACCTTCAGGAGGTACTAGATCACAAAAGGTTCTTCCTGGGTGGAAAAATAAAAGGGTTTTAAAATCCTTTTCTGCCTTGGTGTCATAAACAGCTGAAGTGATGGGATGGCTTGCCCTCCCCATATGCACACCAACCTTTGTGCTCTTTGGTTCCCTGTGAGACTGGATTTACTGTGTCAGCCTAGAAAGAAATGATGCATTGTTTTCTTGGGTTGACTTTGTGCTCAGCCAGTGAGCTGTACAGGCTTCCTACAACTCCCCACCCCTGGTTTGGCTCATGCCATTTCTTGAATGTGTCTTTGTCTTTCTTACAAAACTAATAACAGAGCATGAAATTCACCTGTAGATTTCTAAAAGGATGGTTGTTTGAGTCTCCTGTTGAAAAATCATAGCTGGCTTGGAGATGGATGAAGAATTGTTTTGTGTCCATTTATACTAGTGTTTGGACAAGATTATATGCTCACAAAAGAGAATCCGGGGAGGCTTGGACAGTAGTCTAGAGTGAAGAGCTCTCTTCAACAGTAATTGCAATGCAATTAGCTTTCCTTTTCTGCAATAATAGAGTGTGGAAGATTTTTCAAATTCTCCCTCAAAGCCCTGTCCTTGGGCAGGAGTAATTTGCCAATTTTGTGTAACTGCAGTTTACACTATCAAATTCTTTATGCTTGAGACATAGTAATTAAAATTCAACAGAGAGCGGGAAAGACAGACATGGTAGATTCCTGGCAATTACATTCTACAAAGTGTTTTCTCAAGCTGTAAAGGGATGAGATAATTACAGTAGATAAGGCTTAGTATGTCAGAGCTCTCGGCTGTATATCTTCCATTTATTCAAAGATTTTAATAGTAAGCCAGAAAAGAAAACCACTTTAAAATTTGACAGTCATGGTAATGCCTTCAGCATTTTTATCTCACCTTTTATGGAATATTCAGTTGCTTTGCAAGCCTACTTGGTGTGTCCGAACTTCGAGGTCCATGTATATCAGCTAGCAGACGTCTCTTTTTTTTCTGAACACAGTCACACACAGGCAATCATACCCAGGCTTTAGCTCTTGAGTGGATGTTTTTATTTCTTTCATGTTATCGACTCAGGCATCTAATCTGTAGAGAAGAGTTGGTGTCTGGACACGGCCTTGTGCTTTACAGTTCCTGGTGATTAGTAAATAGTATTTCACATCCCATTCTAATGCACCCAGTTCTTTTCATGTGCTGTGTAGGGAGCTGAGGTGCTCTGGATTAAACTGGAAGCCAAAGACTTGATGCTCGGTTACTTCAGGACCTTGTATTTCTGCAATGTGCAAGGAAGCACAGTCCGGACCTACACAAGCTAGGACTGTCCAGACGTGAATATTTATAGGATGTACTATGAGGATACGTTCCGTGCAGCATGAAAGCAATTTAACCATGGCAGCATGGGGCTGTATTTGAGTCTGCCCTTCCTCTCTACTGGGCAGTATAGCTGCGGCTGCAGGCGTGTGTATGGCTTGTGAAGCCAGCGGAGGCTTTCGCTGTACGTTATACAGTGGGGTTCTGCATTCAGCTTTGAAGTCCAACTGTGCTATTTGCACCTTGCTAATGTGATGGATGGATTGCTTGCAGAAGCTTTGAGCAGCCCCTGTGCATTGTTTTTGTTGTCAGTAAGTCAGCACAGATCCTGGCACCTATATGTCTGTTGTGAAGAGTGTCCTAGCCATAATGGCTGCAGTGTTGAAAAGAAGCAATAGGGAATTACAGAGAGAATGGGAAGTGGAAGCAGGGATGAGGCTTCACCAGACAGATTATACTGAGTTTTGTGGTAAGTGCTAAGTAAATGCAGTAATAAACAGGAAGACTGGGACAGATACAGTATGCGTTAGACTGGACATGACTGTATCAGTCAGCATACGCTTGATGGAAAAAATGCTATGAGTATCTTGGCAAGAATCACAACCAAGGGATTTTAATTTTTAGGAGGAAACAGTGAATGAAGGCAAGGTTCTTAAAAAAACCCAAACAAACAACAAACCCAGAAGCTGCTGTATAGAACTAAGCAGGAAGGCAGTACTCCACTAACAAAAAGCAAATATAGCAGAAAGTGGATGAATAGCAGGCAAACCAGAACTCCACACAAAACAGGAAGAAAAAAATCAAACCTACGCAAAAACAAGATGGGGGAAAAAAGAGGGGGGGGAAGGTGCGTGGAAACATATACTTTTGTCTCTTTGTGCTGAAAGCTGTCTGAGTACAGGTGTCTCTTCCTACAGATCTGAACTGCTCATGTGCTCTGGATAGGATATTCCTCTGTTTTCCTTCAAAGGAGCTAGCAAAGCCCAGGACCCTCTGCTTCAAATATTCTCATACCATCATATTTCTTTTGATGCAAGCAATTGTGGACTCCTGCAAGAGCTTCATTTTGATCATCCAGGTGCACAATGCAACTTGCTTCCAACCTGAGTTACCGACTTGAACCTCTACCTACCCAGCCTATGTGGCTGTCACAGAGGAGAGTCAGATGAGTCAAAGGCCTTGCAGGAAAAGTACACGGGGCTAAACAAGTACCTGCGATTTGTGTCTAGTTGAGTGCAAAATGAAAAAGGCGATTTTTTTTTTTCCCCTTACCGTGGGGTCTTTTGTCTCACTGTTACAGCTTGCATTTAGCTTTACATGCAAGGTAAGTGAGCAAAAAAATGGGAAATTACATTTGAGAGACATGAACAGCAGCAGCACCTCATTGAACAAAGGAGAATTTTCAGGAAACACCTATTGTTTTAAAACAAGTTTGGGCAAACAGAACCAAATGCATTTATGCTACAAGAAAGGGACTTCAGGAAACGAGTTCCATGATCTCCAAGTGAGCAGAGATGTCTGGGCAATGTGACAGAAAAGATTAGGGTACCCACGTACCACATGGTTTAAGCTAATGCCAGTTTATAGCAGGCTGTGAGAGCTTCCAGTGGGAAGATTACATGAGGTTTGTTCCTTGCATCCCTTTAAGGAAGTGGGTTTTGGGTCACAAATCTCATACTTAGAGAGAGATAGTCTACTGTAACAATTTTTTATTTAGGATGGTACAGCTGAGCTTTTGTTACGCATTTTCCAATTGGATCTTACTGTAAAGAAAAAGCAAAATGGGAATAAATTGTGAAGATCTGCTTTGTGGAAGGCTAAGATTTGCAGTAGTTTTGGCTCATTTTCTGATAAGGATAGAAAACAGAAAGCCAGTCTTTACCTTGGATGAATGAAGAAGAAAGAGAAAGCAAGATTATTTGCTTCTGGCTTCAATTAGATGTGCTACTATCCCCTGCCAAATTGCTTATCAAAAGCAAATGGTGATCTCTCTGCTCAGTGCTGTTTCTCTGTGCTGATGTTCCATTGCCCAGTTCAGCAGCAAGTGTATGTATTCCAAGGTCTGATTTTCTCTGGCAACTAAAAATGGAAAAACACTATATTCTATTGAGCCTTTCCATTTATTTAATTCGGTTCAATATAAAAGTGTATGACTCCATGAAAATTCAGCTTCATTTTAAAAGTGTTTTCCTCAAAATGTAGAGCTGCTGTACATGAGTGCATGTACTGTATGTATGATTTTTTGCAATGCATTGAATAAATGCATACTTACACACATTTTTCTGCCAGTAAGACTTAGAGTTGTATCAATTATATAACTCCCACTGACAGTAAGAGGAAGTGCAAAATCTATATTTGTTGATCTGTAACGATGTTTTTTCAAATAAGGAATAATAAATCCACTTCCTGCTAAATTGATCAATAATACTGTCCTGGTTTTGGCTGGGATAGAGTTAATTTTCTTTCTAGTAGCTGGTATAGTGTTATGTTTTGGATTTAGTATGAGAATAATGTTGATAATACACTGATGTTTTCAGTTGTTGCTAAGTAGTGTTTCTACTGAGTCAAGGATTTTTCGGCTTCTGATGCCCAGCCAGCGAGAAGGCTGGAGGGGCACAAGAAATTGGGAGGGGACACAACCAGGGCAGCTGACCCAAACTGGCCAAAGGGATATCCCATACCATGTGATGTCATGCCCAGTATATAAACTGGGGGGAGTTGGCCGAGGCGGGGCGCAGATAGCTGCTCAGGAACTAACTGGGCATCGGTCGGCAAGGGGTGAGCAGCTGCATTGTGCATCACTTGTTTTGTGTATTCCAGTTCTTTATTATCATTATTATTATTGTAATTTTTCATTGTTATCATTATTATTTTCTTCCTTTCTGTCCTATTGAACGGTCTTTATCTCAACCCACAAGTTTTACTTTTTTTCTTGATTCTCTCCCCCATCTCCACTGGGGTGGGGGGGAGTGAGTGAGCGGCTTAGTTTCTGGCTGAGGTTAAACCACAACAGGTGCCAAAAATGTTGAAGCAGAACCACTAAAAAAGCGTAAAAAGACTCGGCTATCAGCACATCAGTTAGCAGTAGTGAGAGGTGCAGCAGCATGCAGTCCCATAGCAGCAAGCGGGGCTTTTCTGAAAGGTGGGTACCCTCGGGCCGTCCTACCCTGGGTGCTTGCCCCTGCGTGTCAGTGGCCTGCCTTACCCTAGCTGTGGGGATATGTCCTCTCTCCTCTGCCCTGTCCCCATTTCTCCACCCTATGGTGGCACGTCTCTTGCTGCGTAGAGTGACTTTTTCTTCCTCTTCCAGTCATCTAACAGAGAGTTATCCCTTGTGCTGAAGCCCTCAAGGTCCCTCCCAGTGTGATGGAGACAGCCTTGCTAGGCTGCTCCTCCAGAGCTGAGTCCATTTGCGTTGGACTGTCCCTCCCCAGGAGCTAGGACACAATGATTCGCACAGAGCTGTGAGTAGCCCAGAGGTACCTCTTCTCTAACCCCTGAGATGAGGTGAGGTCCCGCACAGAAACCCACGCTGCAGGGAAAGCCGTGGCTGTGGGTGCACAGGCACCATGCACAAATCAGGCCAAGGATGTGTGCTAGCATCAGTGGTTGGAGTTCATAAAATGAATTTGAGGTGTTGTCCAGTGTGGGCACAGCTGAGGTGGCCTGATGACATCTTGGTGGCATGTGGTTGAGGCAATCCCAAGGGGAGAATATGATGAGCACTGTGCATCACCTGCCTAAGGCAGAGCAATAGCTCTTCCCAAGCTCACCGTGACACTATGGGCAGTCACTGTCTTCTCTTGGATAGGAAGGGTAAATGCCCTGCAAACATCTGCCAATATCTGAATGTTTTTATAGATATTATTAACATTCTTCTAGGTATCAGTGACCAGGCTTGTCTTCAGTTCCAAAGATGCAGTCTTCCCCGGGACCTTTAACTTCACAGATGAGAAGAACCGGACAGGCAATGAGGAACTGGTGCTTGATATGAAATTCTGTTGTCCTTTGCTTCCTCGGTAATAGCTGGCTGCTGAAGCAACCTGTCTGCACTAACAAGCATGTTCTCAACTGGAATTGCTGCCATGAACCTGTTAAGACAAGTGTTATGTGCTTACCATGGTGGAGATGACTTTCAGGTGGTTGGCAACATACCCTGTAACACATGCCTCTGTCCAAAAAAGCACCCTGGGTCTTGAAAAGCAAGATGTTTAGCAACATGGCACCCCAGAAAGAATTAAGTCAGGCAACGGGACCCATTTCCAAACCAATTTCATAGTCAATGGGGCCAAGGAACATGGGTGTTCATTGGGTGTATCACATCGCCTGTCACCCACCAGCCTCTGGAAAGGCTGAGCATTACAATGAGCTGCTAAAGACTATGCTGAGTGATGAGTGCTGGGACATGGAAACACCGGGATGTAAATTTAGCACAAGCCACTTGGCTGGTTAACACCAGAGGTTCTGCTGACTGACCTGGCTCTTCCCAGACAAAGGCCCTACACACTGTAGGAAGAGGTAAGGTTACCATAGTACGTGTAAGGGAACTGCCTGGGAAAGACAGTGCGGGTTGCTCCTCCCTTGGGAAGAGGTAAATCCATTTGTGGGATTGCTTTCACTCAAGGATGTGGGTGGACTTGGGCGGCAAAGTGGAAGGATGGGGAAAACTGGTGTGTACCCCAAGGAGATTTAACCTTGGGGGAAAATAAGTCATGATTTGAGTTGTATGTTGTAGGAAGTACTATAACAGGAACCACCTGAACCAGTGGGGGGTAAGAGCCTCACAAGAAACTGGGCAAGCCCAGCAATAACCCTGCCCATAGTGGTTTTAACACCCAACAATCCCTGACAACACGGCACCTCTCCCGTCCTGAGTGACCACCGTAACAGATGGAGTCCAAGTCAGGGACTAAATTAACTGAACAGACTTTAATGGATATTTGAATGGATATTGGAATCAACATTTGATGGGGATGGCCTGTAGACTTAAGGGAATGACATCTGTGTATATGTCAAAGGATGGGGTGGGTGTTGATGAGGGGTTATGAGCATGATGCAAATGATATGGAATAAGGGGTGGATATTGTACTGGTCATGGCTGGGATGGAGTTAACTTTCTTCATAGCAGCCTGTATGGTGCAGTGTTTTGGATTTGTGGCTAAAAGTGTTGATAACACACTGATATTTGTGTGTTGCTGAACAGTGCTTGCACAGCATCAAGGCTTTCTCTTTTTCCTACTCTGCCCCTTGCCTCCATCTGCCATGAATGGGCAAGAAGGGCACAGCTACATCAGCAAGTCCAACGGATAAAAGATAGACACTGCATTTGTTGACACCATTTAAAAATGTTTTTTAAAAACTCCAGGTTCCCACTCATCATCCTTTCCATATACATTTCCATATACGTTTCCATATACATATACATTACTCAGGTCATGCAGTTCTTACTGTATTAGGCTTGGATCTTCTCCTGTTTTGACATTGTCTTCCAGTCTTGTGTTATTCAGACATAATCTTACGTCACTTTAGACATTACTAGCAGATGTGTGCATTTTGCAGCAAGGCCACTACTGAATGTATTATACATGATATTTTTTTCCAGAAGGCTTGTTAATGATTTTCTATGTGTAATCCTAGTCAAATGTTTTAATAAAACTCTAATTTCGGATGAGTCAGTCATCTCCTCAGAGAAAGCTGACCAGGATGAGCTATCCTTGTGAACGTACTCACTTTGGTTTTTTTTTTCTCCTGTTGAACTCTGTGATTTGTATTACCGTTTCCTTCAAAATTTACTTGAAATCTGCCTGTTATTAAGGTGAGTCTAGCAGTCTGTATTTTGTCTAGAAATAAGGAATAGGCAATATCTCTCAGAGATGGTATTTGGGGGGCATTAGCTGGTCCCTTGTTCGTAGCAGTCAGTGATCCACCAGAAGCCCTGCAGCAGAATAAATTTCATCTGACAGCAAGTGGAAGGTGCTGTCCCTTCATCAAGCCTGCACCTGTGCTTTACTGGCCCTTTGAAGAAGTCTGGGTGCTTTAGAGTCAACAAAGAAAATGAGAATGATCAGATGCCACAGAGTTATTGTATTTAACACCAGCTGGCAGAGGCTTGTGACCCAGAAGAGTCCTCTGGGATCACAGATGCCTACACATTACTGAGGTCTCGTATCAAATATCGCTAAATGGCATTAATTATACCTAGTTTTCCTGCAATTAATTATTTCAAACTTATAAAAATAAATTTAATAACAAACAGGCCTATTCATGCTCTGAACCTGCTTCCCACATCCGAGGGAAATGGGTGCTATTCTGACAAAGTGAAGCTGCATTGAAAACATCTTCCTGGTCTTTCAAGATCCTTTGTTTAATTAGGTATCACAAGTGGCTTTTGCAGATTTTTTTTTTCTATAAGGGTAGTAGTGTCATTGACATTTTTCTAAATTTAATTTGCATCGTTTAGTCAGAATCTGGCCTTGAACAGACATCTTCCTGAACTGGCAAAGGGGCTTCCATAGGAAAGCTTCAGCGTAGCTTCATCTCAGCCACCGACACCAAATCCAGCTTCCTCACTCATCCCATGGCCAAGCTCTACAGACATCTTGTTTTTAGCTCTCCTTCTGCCTTTCTAAAATATTTGCAGCTTTTTCACACATATTTTGTGTTGTTAGGGCTCCCTTGCAGGATGCAGTTTCTACTTTGTCATGTCCAATGACAGTGCAGAAATAGTCAGTAAAGTCTCCTCCAATAGTAAACCTGAACAGGGAGAGAAAGTCAGATCTAGTTGCATTCCTGACCTAGCTGGATGCAATGCAGACAATATCGCCTCTGTGAAAGACAGAGTGGCACCTGGCCTTGCTGCTAAGCTATATTATTGTCAGTGGGATTAGAAGCTGCCTTATTAGAATCTTCCTCCCATGCCTTTATTTTCTTCCCCAGACCTCAACAAAAGTATGTGAGCTATGCTTTCCCATCCAGAAACCTTCCTCTTCTTTGGTAGCCTCCATTCAATGGTGCTGACATCATGGTCTCTCTTATATCTGCCTGGTATATCCTTTCTTTCCCCATTGAACTCTACCAAGTCAGATTCCTCCTTCCCCACCAGAACCACAGCTGTGTCCTCTCTTGCCATCCTGATGTGACATGCCTGTGTTCCCACGTGATTTACAGGCTCCCTTTGACTTGTCACAGGGATATGCTGAAGCACCTGAATCTCAAGGAATCAGGTTGCTACAAATTGCAGTCCCTGATCTCTCTTGTACTCCCTGTTGTTGGCTCAGGTTTTTCCTTTTTACTGGTTCCAGACATTGTATCACAGTAACTTGCTGGAATAAGCTTACATGTCTGGGTTATGTTCCACGTTGTTAATCCACTTCCACTTCTTCTCTCTCTTCGAGAATATGAGACCAAGTAAGTAGTAATAACTTCTTGTTTGTGAAAAAAGATAACCCTAGAAAGGAAACAAACAATGATAATACATTAAAATTACATTTTCTTCACCAGAGGTGCACAGAAATCTTAGTGCTAAATAGCCAACAGAACTGTGTGCACACCATCTCCTTCCACAGCTTCAGAGGCTAAACTTTTCCATTTTTAATCTCATCTCTCTTCCTGGGGCTTTTAGGAATAGACTAAACAGAATAATACACTTGTGATACCATTAAAGCTATACATTGTAGTTAGCCAGATGAGACGTGTTACCTGGAGACACTTTTCTATTCTGATTGTGATGGGAAAGCCTTTGCAGTTTTTGTCAGAGCAATGGCTCTCACAAATAAGTGTCTGTTCAACTTGTTGGTCTTGATTTGTGTGCTAAATCCCTTTAAAACATAAGTCAGCTAGGCAGAGAGTTTGCTCTTTCCCATGGGAGCATGCTTGGAGACAGAAGCTTCTGGATGCGAGACTTCAAGCACCAAGATGCACCTTACTGTGAAGGTGTTTGCTACCGTACAGAGGTGCTTGCTGTATGTGGCTAGCAGTAGATTATAGGTCCGCAAAGACCTCTAACATGAGAAGACACAAGTGTAACCCATCAGCCCTTTGGCATACAGGTCAAACAACCCTAGGAGCAGCCCCATGAATTTAGATCTCACCAGTTCTTCCTTGCTGTCAATGATCACCAGGTCTGAATTTTTGTCAATACATTCTTTACGGGAGGTGTTCCAGTCAAGTGTTTTCTGCACTGGAGAAAAGAAGTAGCATTTTTCCCCATTTTGTTTCCAGTCTTGGGGGCAGCCTGCAGGAGGGAAGAACAGGTGTGGAAAAATTAATGTTAACACTAACGAAAGGATCCTATTACAAAAGAAAGGTAAGAGAGTAAGTTACAACCAGAAAAGTACCTGTATGGTCCTACTTAAAATTTCCACCAGACTACTGAGGATCCCTGCCAGTCTAAGATCCCTGTAGCTAATCCCAGCCCAAGAGTCACTAGGCATGAGTCAGAGAAGTAGAATGATGGATAACATTATCCAGCCTTTTAAATCTTTGCTCAGGAGATAAAGAGAAATGGTCAGGGCAAGAAGCAGCTTTCAGTTTTCAAATGTCTTATTTGCCTGCTGCAAAACACAGCAATAGTGATGCAACTGAAAGACAGAACATTTCTCTCCATTGCCAGGCTGGGTACCGGGAGGAACAGAGAATGGGACCTGGAAACGGTGATAGGATTCAGGGAGACAGGGACTGCCTGATAGAGTTTAGTTGGTTATCCAGCAGCTTGTAAACAGCAAAGGGGAATTGCACTTCGGTAAAATGCTAAGAATGGAGGGGTATTTGAAAAGCAATAGACGCACATTGATCTATCATGTTCGCTACAATGCTGTGATACCAAAGGGATTTTATATTCATGTCCGTTCACCTAGCCACGGGCTTTTCTGTACTAGCATGAGAGCAATCAGTTCTTCCCTCTGAAACAGTAATGCAGCGCTGACCAAGCACTACTTTTAAAGATGATTAAAATGTGAAATGTCTCTGGCCTTGGCAGCTCATCCTATGAGTGTACAGGATAAGGTTGTTTATTCCTGAGATGTCAGGGGTTTTGTCTGTTCGGTTTTCTTCTGAACAAAATCTAGACACTGCCCCCGTCCCCCCCTAAAAAGGCAATCTAACAGGCTTCTGGAAACTGTCTTTTGAATGATAGAAGATTACCTACCTAGTGCCTCTTCAGAGGTGGTGGAGGATGGTTTTGAGTCAGGCGGGCTGCTTGCAGTTGGACGGTCTGGAAATAAGAATACAATTTCTGCTTTGCATGGCTGACCATTTTGCCATATGTTGTCAGAGCTCTTCTGTACCTCCTTGACTCCCACCATCACCCCACACAGAATGCCTACTCCTCACCTTTTGGCTTCTCCATTGAAAAAAACCCAAACCTGTCGTACCATACTATGGAGCAGATTTCCAAAGAGCCTAACTCTGGAACTTGACAAAAAATGCTCTGCACATTTTCAGTGCAGCGGTACATGTGGTGTACAGTATACACACAACTATAGCAGTAAGAAGTAAGAGCTGTCTTTGAGAGATGAGTGCTCAAGCCAATCTGTTCTTGGTTAAGCGTGCTTGGAGCTGCAGTCACTGTCTGCTCCTACCCCAAACAACTGGCGTGAGATATTCAGGCAGAGCATACTTGTGCCCCAGCTGGAAGCTGGTCTAACAGTGTTTCCCCCCCAGACCAAAATGAGACGATAGTGTTCATTTTAGGTTTTAAAGCAGATACCCAGGCTGAAATAGCATTGATTTTCCTCTTTCTTCTGACACAGTGGTTGTGAGGGATTTGTGCTCCACAGGAGGCTTCTGACTCTGACTCGTGGAGGGAGGCTTACAAATTTATTTTTATTATCTGATGACTAGCTAGACTGCATGAATTTATCACAGAGAATAAGAAAAAAAAGAGTTTTGAGAGGGTGAAGAAAGTAGCTGAGGCCTTAGATGAACTAAACTTATGCTTAGTTTACTAGAGAAGCTCATGTGATTTTCATGTCTTTGGTTTTATCTGTTTACAAACTCCCTCAAGAGTTTAGATCCTGTTGAAAGTATGGAGTTCAGGGATCACTCACAGTTAACAAGCTGAAGGAGGATTATGTTGTTCCAGCTGGCTCTGTGTAGCAGTAAGAAAATCTTGATATTCTCCCAGCTTCTCTGCTTAGGAAACCTCAGCTTTAAAGACACAATTGTTCATGACATGAATGGGTATTATTAGCTCAACTAACTGGGAGTTGTCTATATCAAAGTTTAAAGAGGCATTTTTGAGGTTATTTGGAGTTGAACAATGAAGGGATGAACAATAACAGTGAAGAAGTATTAAACTAAAAATTGTACGGATAGAATTCTTATACTTGAAACCAAAATTGATAAATTCCTTTAAAAAATATATATATAAAATGAGAAAAAAGACTGAATTAAAGAAAGTTCTAAGAAACTTGTACCAGAATGGCATGGAGCGTGAAAGAACTGACATCTCTGTAGATTTCATACTAGAGGCAAACGATGAAAGAAACAGAATATTGAAGGAAGAACTTTGTTTACAAGCAGTAAGCTCAAAAATAAGATGAGGGAAAAGAAGTGGAGTGGCCTTTAGATTCAGTGACATCTAATCTCTTCCAGACACTGAAAATTGGTAGTGAAAGGATGGATCCAAAGTATCCAAACTGCAACTAACCACAAGGAAGGTGGCAATCCTGAGCTCTTACTTTCCTTGGGATAAAACCACTTCCCTAGTACCTATGCGTCTTGACAGATCCAAGACCCTGTAGTGCAGTGGGAATGATATCTTGGAAGGGGTTCAGCCCACCAGAATGTAGTCATAACTATGCTGACAAGAAGTAACTATTGAGTTTGAGAGACGAGCACCTCTGTTACAGAGAATCCGGGTTTGCCTTGTACCCACCTCTGGCAAAAATAGGTTATTTTATCATAAATGTAGCATTTCTTCTTCCAATACATTTTCTGTAGCCAATTTTTTACTGACAAAAATCCTGAGGAGTATTTGTGCCCTTGTTCCAATAAGATATTCATTTTCAGAGAATGCTGCAGAAGTTAATTATTTCCTCAAGGAACAAAAAATACTGTCAAGGCAAACTTTTTCAGGAAAGGGAACCCCTTTCACTAAGCACACTTTTGCCTGTTGTGAGAAACAACCTGACCAGCCCTTAACATGTGGGGATTTTTTCTACCAACTCCATCTCAGAGAGTTCTTCGTAGCCAAAATGAAGCAACTTTTAGCTCTATGACGATCATAAAGAGAATATAGAATTTTTTTGTCTGGCAACTACAAATACTCGTAATGGCTGAAATATCCCCTCAACTACTACATTAAATGATTTAGTAGAATACTCAACATTGAAATAATTAACGAATATACACTTATCTTATACAACATATCATTTATCTCCACATATATTGTTTCAGTTTTATCTATAGACCGTCAAGGTTTCAGAAACCCCACTGCCAAAAATGTCCAGAAGGATTTCAAGGACCACCAGAGACTCAAAACAGCAGTGACATAAATGAATCTCAATTTTAGTACAAAGGATTAATCAGCTCCTTCCATAAGCCTAGACCCAGACAGTAAGCGATAAAAGGAAATAAGTATGAAATAACAGTATTCTTTTGGGAAATGACTATACTTGCTTTCCCAGAAAACAGCCACTGCACCAAGTTCCTCAGTTCTGTAATTTTGCTCAGGGTTCCCAGCACCTGAAGGGATCTAGGATTTTCTGTACTGTCCTTTCTTGCTTTATAGCATTAGCTCTAATAAGTAGCATTTTAAATAATACCTTACAGAGTCTGAGTACCTTTTTTTTACTGGGATCATAATGAGCTGGTGCAAAACAGTTGCTGAACTACTCTTTTACAAATTGTTGAAGTATGAATTGTAAAAGCCACTATAAACTTCAAAAACACACTGCCTAGGAAGTCCTACTAATCTACATTTCTTTCCTGATAACAAGCAAGAACTAGACTTTTGGAGTTGTGAGAAAAAAGTTTCACTGTAGCATGTAAAAATCAAAGTAGATCAATAAAAGTCTAATTTTGCGGAGACTAAATTGTATGATTTGCCCTGTTCCTTTTAGGGATTAGCTTCCAATATATTGGTGTAGGAGAAGTTGAGTCTTAGATATCACTATTAAAAAAAACCAAACAAGGAAAGATGTATGGCTGAACATTTGAAAACAAAGGTTCTGAAAGCTCTGGTATATAGAATTACATCCAAACCTGTATACAGAGATACACATGATAAAGTATGCATTCTATTTTACAGATTTTTAAAACGGATAACTGTGGCAGAAATAATGAAGGTAAAGCTGAGGACTGAGAACTTGAAGGAGCAACCAAATGTTTGGAAGATGGGGAAACAGAATTTACTCTTCAGGAAAAGTTCCCCAAACCATGATATGAGCAGATTTCAGAATAATTTCATTTTAGAAAATGAAGAAGCTGGGTTTTGCATATAGCCTGGGCCTGTGGGTGGAAGCTTGAAGTACTGCTTACAAAGATACCCTGAAGTCCTTTGTACATAATAGTACCAAATACTGGTATTAAAACTACCTAATATAATTTTAAAGCACATTTCTGTGAAAAATTAGAACGAATGCATACTGGTATGCATTACAAAAATGAACATCACCCTACTGATTCTCCTACTAGATGGAAATTAATTTATAACACATAAATGGTGGGTCAAGATTTTCTCCTGGAATATTGTCACCTTAAACTCTGAAATCTGCCTGAGAGATTGAGACAGCAGCATTACTGAAAATGGTTCAAAGGCACTGAAACCTAACAAAGCAACAATGTGTTATTTTCTAATTGGAGCAACATAACACTGAATTTTATCGTGCTTTAGTCATATGCTAATTGAGAACATCAAGTCTTTCTTTGCCTTCTACTGAATCCCTACAGCAACAAGGAAAAATAAAACAAATATCAGTTTGAAATCATATGTTTTCCATGCATATATGCATTTATACACATATATCTTGAGGCTGGATATCAGCTCCTGGTTTCAGAAAACAGCAAAATTTAATTCATATGAAGGAACATTTGAAAACAAAGTCAGACTGCCTTTTCTTGGAAGACCAGCTCATGAACTGCAGGGCCAATTTTTTACTTACTAACAGATAAATTTTCTCTCAAGAAAAAAGAAAATAATATGGCACTACTATAAAAATCATCAAATATCTAGTCAGATTCCACTGAGTAATATTGTTGTCATTTTCATGAACAGAAATGCAAAATGTTTTCTGGCCTGCAGAGCTCTTGTATGATGGACCAATATTAAGCGGTTACAGTTTAGTTCATTTCAACAAGCTGTTTGTCAACAACGGTATATTTGGCAAAACAAAACTGTATGGAAAACTCATATAAAATTAAACTTAGAAATAAAGCAGTCAAAATTACAACAGTTTTCATTTGGAGTACAAGTGAAAACTGTATGCTATTGAAATTAAAAACTAATTTGATTTAGTTTCTCAAGTTTGATCTAGATGTCAAGTTTCTTAGGAGCATTTTTTCAGTTCACTGAGGCAGTACTGAACCCAACAAAGCCCAGCAAAGTAACTGCAACTGAAGCCAGACCTGAATCAAAGCCTAATGACTCCTCATTCAACTCCTGATTTAAAGCTCTATCAAATGCTGGTAATCTCACCTGTTATGTTGTATTGTTTCGTTGTTTGTTTTTTTTTAAATTTTGCCCTTCCTGTGGTATTTTATATTTTATAAAGGTCAGAACACTGTCAGACATCTGTCCTTTACTCTTTGCCTTGAAAAAGAAAAAAACAATTACCTCCCCCAACCCTGTTTTTTAAGTTCGATGGATCAAAAGTTTTGGCATGTCTTCACAAAGGGTTTCTCCATGTGCATCTCTGAGTAGGTGGCAAACTCTGGGACTTGACTGTGATTGATTGTGCAAACCTCTTAAGCTTGCTCAACTGTCAAAGGATGAAAAGAAACAAGCAACCACATCTGAAATTTAAAAATGATTCCTTGAAAATATTCAGAAAGGAAAGTACTACATGGCTCTATTAAAATTTGGGGTTTTTTCTGATGGAGATAAGAATGCATTCTTTCTTAAAAAAAATAGTGTATCTTTTTATGTAGTTCAAAGATTGTTATGAACTCAGTGAAACACATGCAGAGAGACCTAGTACTGGGCTTTTATTCAAGTAAGGTGCAAAGAAATTCCTTTAAGTTGTGACTTAGCTACCTCTTTCAAATGAGCTTTTATTCATATTTATTTAAAGATGTTTGGTCTTATGGACATCTTGGTGACATGATCATCACCTTGAAATATTCTCATGGATAGCAGTCCTAATACTAATAGGCATTATCTAATCTTGGCTTGTTTCTTCAAAACATTAGTATAATAAATTTTTTATTGTTTGAACATTGTCAGTTTTTTAATTGGGTTTTTGCTCTTTTTTTTTGAATTTTAAACTTTCAAACCACTTGACTCTTTTACGGATTTTCTGTTACAGGCACAGTTGGTTAAAAACTGCTGTCCTGTGCCTTCAAATTAGCCTTCTGTTGCTACTGATTTTGGATGTTATGACCTAGATGTCAGTCAGTGGGTGAGAGTCACAAATTTATTGTAGTTATTACATTTTTAGCAGGACTTACACATGAGTATCAGACACACCACTAAGACCAGTAGGAGGATTATCACAGCAACCAATACAGCGACACGTGTTCTGGAGCAACAGCTTTTACCTACAGATAGACATTAAAAATAAAGATTAGGGAAACGATGAAAAGGAACCCTTCATCTTCCTTCAGAAACGCCCTTTTCACGCTCACACTGAGACAACTCTTTCAAGTTAGGCAAAGCCCTTCAGTGCTGTTCCTTCAGATATTTGGTTTTTGTGATTGATACGCTGTGGGCACATTTTTTTTCCATCACAGACCTTTAGTCTGAACCCTTCTGCCATTGCCTAGAATACTTTGTTAAATTCTGCTGCACTTGATACTAGAGTTAAGTGCTCACTGGGATCCTTACCTACCCTCTCAAAATACTCTTAAAGCAAAACCCAATCAACTTACCAGATAAAGGTCCTGCCATGTTATACTCCTCAACAAAACAAATTTTTCAGAGGAGTTAACCATCTCCTCTATCTGTTTTGACTGGTGTTTATGGACTTTTGTTCAGGATTTACTTCAAGGGGATCCTCGCGGTATTCATTAGTCTGCCAACTCAGTGGTTACTGGCCAGATGCTATAGAGCACAAGCAGGTCCAAGAGGGGACAAATAATATATTCGGTGGCTGACTGGACTTATCAGGCACTGAATTAAAAGACAAAGGAGAGCTTTCCATCTCTTCTTGCTTCACATATCTGCTGGTATTTACTTATCCCTTCTGCTATCTTTAAAGTTTACAGTGTCTATGTGACAACTAGGATCTGAAAACCAAACTGAAGTTGTTGCTATTACCCCTGCTCTGTAAAGAAAACAGTTTTAGATAAATGAGGAAGCCACCCTGAATCTTCATCCTAACTAAGTCAATATGTGGTCTGTTCTGTCTGGTAACCTCATTTTCACACCTGCTTGTGCATTACTATTTGAATTATTGAAATGCTAGGAAGCTGTCATACTTAGTATAGTATTAAACTAGACTGATTTTAAACCAGTCTTTGAAAGAAGGTGGCACTCAAGAAGAACTCTGTGCTGTCAGGTTTTCTGCCTGAGGAGGTTTGGTCAGCAAATAGTTGCACCCTGAAAACATGTTGATTGCACTAATCAACAAATCTATTTGACAGGTGCAAACTATCTACTGATACACTAGTCCATGTGGTTACCAACATGATTGGGAAGGGTGAGGAGAAGTTTCAGTGGCAAAATGGAAGCTTGTAGGAAGGAAGTTGGTGACCAGGAATCCTAAGGTGACCATTCCAGAAATGGTCCCAGTACCCTATGCAGGACTGGAGGGAGAAGAGAAAAGGCAGCGTTTTAGCACCTGGCTGAGAGGATGGAGTAAGGATCCAGATTTCTGATTCTTCAAGAATTTGGGACACATCTGGTGCAGAGTGTCCAAACGCTCTGGAGGAACAGATTTCACCTTAACTATAAGGGAGTCAAGCTGCAGGACATGACATCTAGAAGGTTTTAAGTAACATTAAAAATTTATAAGAGCAAGCTGGCAGGGGCTGAAGGTTGTAAGTAACTCTTAAAATGAGGAAAGGGAAGCTGACATGGGCTAAAGAGCCGTTTAGGGTGATATTACCATTACGTGTGACTTCAAAACCACTGTGTCCTCAGGAAAAGGAAAGGTCAGTGTGTAGACAGAGTCAAGCAGAAAATGCAAAACTGACTGTCATTTAAATAAAGAGTTGAGAAGCAAACAACAGCTGTTGCACACCTGCTTCTACACATATACTAGAAGTCTGAAAAATAAGATGGGAAGATCTGGAATGTCCCACCCTAGACTAGAGTACTCAGATGTCAGGTACCTGAAAATGGGTGGCTTCTGCCACCTGAGATACCCTCAGGTATCAGATAACTGCACAGACCTGGAAGATGTTACACAGGACCTCCAAGAATCTGTGGCCTTCCAGATTTGCATACTGAAGCCAGACCAAACGTTCTGATGCTTCCCAGATGGCTCCGAACACCTGTGATTAGGTAACTGAACAGCTTCCCAATATGTGGTGAATATGAGGAAGTGATTAAAAGGAAGAGAGTCATCATAGTGCTAGACTACCTAAGGAAAAATAGAGTGCTAATGGGTAAAAGAGGGTAACTACAGGAAGGAGAGGGTGCTTATCAAAAAGAAGCTGAAAAAGACTGCTAAAAGAGAATGAAATCCATACAGGCACACCATATATTATTGAAGGATAGCATCCTGGCAACACATGGCCAATACAAGGCACCTACTAAGAATGATCTGGGAACAGGCAAAAGGAAGTTGACACAGGTATTAGAAGCAGATTGTGAACTTTCCATAGCTGTAGACATTAAATGAAGGAAATAAATAGAAAATATCACAAACTCTGGGAGATCAAAGATTATGTATAAGAAAAGCCAATTAGGCAGAAAAGAACTTGAAAAGGGAAAGACTTCAACAGAAAAGTACTTGTAAAGGAAAAGACTTCAAACGTGTTTTTGAACACATATGTTTCAAACACACCGTGTCTTCAAACACACCAAGAAAAGGTACCTTGCTGGAGATCTGTAGGTCAGTGGATGGCAGGCTACCCAGGAAGCATTCAGAAATTAAGGTCATAGTAGAGAAGCTATATTAATCCCTCGTATCAGGGTTGACTGAGTAAAAACTGGGTAGGTCTTCCAGTTCGGGGCAGTTCCTTGTGAGGAGCCACACGAACTGGAAGACATATAGCCCAAATAAAAAAATGGATATACTAACAAATTCCAAGAGGCATTAAGTGTGAGATAGCTGGATTACTGATGCCATTTTGTAATCTTACTCTTAAAGCTATCTTTGCACCCAGGGACTAGAAGGTAACAGATCTAATATGAATTAAAAATAAAAAATAAAAAAGTTCTAGAGGAGATCTGTGAACTTCAGGTCTGCTGTCCTGACCACACAGTCACAGAATCACTTAGGTTGGAAGCGACCTTTTCAGATCATCTAGTCCAAGTTCTCTGCTCAAGTGGGATCAGCTAGAGCAGGTTGTCCAGGACCATGCACAGTCAAGTTTTGAATATCTCCTAGGATGAAGGCTGTACAACCTCATGCATTAGGAATTATTCAGAAGGAAAATGAACAAAAATCAGGGATGTTTTGTCTGCCACGTGGTTTTATAAATCCATGATTTGCCTCTACCTTCGATCATGCATGCAATTCTACTACTCCTGTTTCAAAAAGCATAGTGGAAAATGTTCAGAGAAGGGAAGCAGTAAATGATGGTATAGACTAGGGTTCTGCAGTATGGAAAAGAGATGACTAAGAAGACATATAAAATCCTGAGTGTCATGGAGACCTTGGATAGGGTTTGGCTGCTTACTGTCTCTTTCAGGGAACATTAGCTGAAACTAATAGGAGGCCAGTTCAGAGTAAAAAAAATGAAGCTGGTTCTTCGTGTGATGTTAAAAAGAACTGTGGATCCCCTCATCAAAGGACATGATAGAAATCAGGTCTGTGTATAGAACCAAGGGGAGATTAGACAAGTCTGTAGAAAAGAAATCCACTGAGCGTACATAAATAGAAACACATGTGTCTCAGGAAGTCCCTGGGTAGATGCATGCACGTGAAAGTATTACAGGAAGGTATCATACATGCCTACCCTCTTCTTATTCATCTCTGGTTATTCACTTACGGCTGCTGCTGGAGATAGGAGGCCTGGTTAGGTGGTTCCTTGTTCTGGCCCAAAATAGCCTTGTGTTCCTACACCAGTGACGCCAACACGTGGTTAGTTGCATATAATGCAACACATTGACTGCCCCCCGCTCTGGCTGTGTAAAGCAGACAACTGTATCTTCCTGTCACCCATATGGGTTTATATCACTGCATTTTTGGAAAAGATGGAACAGCCTCCTCTCCTCTCATTGTTTAAATCCATACCAATTTAGCAGACAGCTAAAAACTCACCGGACAATGTGTAGCTATCTGCAGCATTTGTGTCTAGGGATTGTACTTTCAGTTCTGCATATGTAGTATCTAAAACCAGGCAAAAAAACAGAGAACAGAGAAAGATGAGAAACAACTTAAATGGAACAAAAATGACTGAAATGATGAGAAATACTAAACACATGACAGCAACTGATTTGTGTGACTGTGTTTAAGTATACCTGAATGATATTTTTGTCCATTGCATTTACACCTTAGAGGACTTGCTATAGGCAGAAACAGATCTGGGTTATCTTCAGTGCAGACAATAACAGAGGAGACATGGGCACATGCACATGCATTTCAAATCTAAACAGAAGTGGAGAAAAATGTCTAAGGCTGTCTGACTGTCTTATTCAATTCATATCCATATGCGAGTGGTGAGAATGGCTACAACATTGAAGCAAACCTGAAAACTGCAGATCATGCTAAATTTGAAGTAGTGACTAGTTAATGATAAGATGGTGAGAAAAGTGAAAATTATTCTAAAAGATCTTCAGATAATAAATACAAACAAATATGGAAGACAGCATGTGGGGAAGGAAGGAAGGGGAGGGACACATAGAAAGGGGGTAGAAAGTAAGAAAGAAATACAATGTTGCAATTTTATAAAACATTCAAAGTCATCCTGATACACAGCACTGAGCCCCTTTGTTTCTATCACCATACAGTGTTAACATCTTCTATGAGTTTAAGTGCATTCTTCTGGCTAATGGAATTAATTGCATTCCTTTGTGAACACTGTATTTGATCCAGGGAATCCATTATCAAAGAGAAAATAGAAAACTGGAGGAAAAAGAAAAGAAGACAGAAGCCAGTGTCTGAACTCTTTTCTGTAAGATATGTGTAATCACTGGGAAATACTATGCATAAATTAGAGGTACACATGGAAGAAAAGAGTTGATAAGGGTTTTCCAGAAAGGCACAAGCAGAGAAACATAAAAAAGCTGTTAAAACCATATAAAAACTGTAAGTAGGAGTACATGGATTAAATCATAAGGAAAATGGAATTTTCAGTCAGGTCCATCTACTGTGGGTGCCTGTCAATTCAGCTGTGAAGTAACTTGTTGAAAGAGGTAGTAGAAACACTGTTTCTTGCGGCATTAGAAACTCCAGCCATTTGAAAATAGATGCCAAGGGATCACACTTTATGCAATAGACCAGCACAGGATGGCAAGAAATAGAAACTACTGTTTCTGTCAAACAGATAAAAAGGGAAGAAAAAAGAATATGAAACGCACAAAGTGTATGAAGTCTGTTATTTTAGGATGTAATTTTATGCAGATGTAGCAAAAATAGTGCAAAACTTTGTGCAATAATTCTTAGTGCATTAAAGAACCATAAATTTTAGGTTAGAATTTTGCCAAGTCATTTATACTAAATCAAACTAAATCTGTCCATGAAACATTTTATGCTTGATTTATTAAACAAGTAGTTTGTACAGACAAAGCCAGGAGGAAAACACCCCAAAGCAATGCCCACTATGCTCAGCAAGAAGAAACAGGCTATTTGCGAGATTGCTTCAAACAACAGAAACATCAGACACTCAGTCTCCCGGTCGATTTGCTGCAGGAATCAGTCTGACGCATGAGAACACTCCTGGTTCAGGATCAATTGATGTTCGGCTGTGGAATAATCTCCTCAAATGATAGAAACTACTCTTAATATCACACAAGAAAACTCTCCCTCACACCTGCACCTTAACAAATGAAAAGTAGACCTTATAACAATCCCCCCCCCCTTTTTTTTTTTGGTAAAAAACACTACATGGACTCCCCACCATCTGTTTTTTTCACAGCACTGGCCCTCACATTTCCTTTGGCCTCTTTGGGGCTTTGGTGCTCCACGGCACTCTTTCAAAATACGTGTTTGGGAGGCTGAAGAATACAAAGAAAGCTCAGTGCAGACCGACTGACCTACCTGGGATGTCAGTGACCTTCTGTAGTCTGGGCCTGGTTGAATCAGTCAAGTTCAAGTCAGCATAAATGAGATTTTCTGACATTCTTGCTCCCCCTTCTCCTTTTTTCCTCTCACTGCTGTTTCTAAGGTGGTACTCTGGACTGAGGACGACTCACCGCTCCTTCCCCTCTCGAACCTTCAGGCGGAAGTTCTTTCCTCTTTCTGTCATACGGAAACTGGCAATGAGAAGGAAAGCCTACCTCTAATTGCTCTTTTGATAGTAGCATGTTAAATGTAAGCTTGTGGCCTTGATGTGGTCGCCTTTGTCAGGAAGTGGTTCTGGCATTGGTAGTATTTTGAATTTCCAAATCTTGACATCCTGCCCTCCCCCACTCCCCACCCCCGCCTCTTGTGTTTTGAAAAGACAAGTGTTATTGCATGAAATGGAACAGAAAGCAGAGTGAAGCTCTCAGGGTGGACCCACGGCACATGACAGGGAGCAGCCCTACAGAGTCTCAGAAGCAGACATCCGAAAACATGATACATTTACCCCTGATCCATAGGGAAACGTACTCGACGCTGCTGAAACAGGACCCTGCCGCACTTCGGGGCTCTGTCGTGTGTCTGCAGCTCTTCTAAACCACAGCCAAGCTGACTTGCTCTGTCCTGAGGAATGTGGGGTTTGTGCAGCTCAGAAACATGTTCTTCCCCCGTGTAGGTAACTTCTGATGCCAAATGGGGATTAATAAAGTGGAACTGATCCAGCCAGTTTTGGGAAGGGCGGAGGGTGCTTAGTATGCAAAGGCAGCAACTAGAATAGGGTAGTCTAAGCAAGACAAGTCCTAATGCTTCCCAGGTTTTTAATTCCTGCATGGCTAATGCTTTCATAGAGCAGGAGGTGGCAGCTATGTGGACATTGTGTTGTGAATCATAGTTAGGGGAAATATCCTAGCTCATAGCAGCATTTACCAATTGAAAATGCCATTTTTAGTTTTTGCGCTGACGGCAGATGTAATCTAACAAGAGAAGCCTGATCTGCTGGTCGGCAGCAGGCTCAGTGTGAGCCAGCGGTGCGTGCCCTGGCAGCCGAGAGGGCAAACCCCATCCTGGGGGGATCCAACACAGCCTGACCAGCCGGTCAAAAGAGGGGATGGATGATCCCGCTGTATTCAGCCTCGGTGCGGCCCCACCTGGAGTACTGTGCGCAGTTCTGGGCCTGTCGTGGTTTTCAGCCCCACACAGCCACTCGCTCACACCCTCACCCCAGTGGGACGGGGGAGAGAATCAGAAGGTTAAAAATGAGAAAACTTGTGGGCTGAGACAAAGACAGTTTAACAGGTAAAGCAAAAGCTGCGCATGCACAAGCAAAGCAAAACAAGAAATTCATGCAGCACTTCCCATGGGCAGGCAGGTGTTCAGCCATCTCCAGGACAGCAGGGCTCCAGCACACCTAACAGTGACTTCAGAAGACAAACGCCATCACTCTGAAGATCCCCCCCTTCCTTCTTCTTCCCCCAGCTTTATATGCTGAGCGTGATGTCATATGGAATGGTCTGGAATATCCCTTGGGTCAGTCGGGGTCAGCTGTCCCGGCTGTGTCCCCTCCCAACTCCTTGTGCCCCCCCAGCCTGCTCGCTGGTGGGGTGAGAAGCAGAAAAGCCCTTGGCTATGGGTAAGCCCTGCTCAGCAGGAACGAAAACACCTCTGTGTTATCAAAACTGTTTTCATCACAAATCTAAAACATAGCCCCATACCAGCTACTATGAAGAAAATTAATTCTATCCCAGCCACAACCAGCCCAGGGCTCCACCATTTAAGAAGGATGTGAAGGTCCTTGTATACATCCAGAGGAGGGCAACAAAGGTGGTGAAAGGGCTGGAAGTTTGGTGAAAAGGAGGCTGAGGGGCAACTTCATTACTCCCTACAGTTTCCTGAGGAGGGGATGTGGAGAGGGAGGTGCTGAGCTCTTCTCCCTGGGATCCAGTGAGAGGACGCATGGGAATGGTTCAGAGCTGCACCAGGGGAGGTTTAGACTGGACATCAGGAAGCATTTCTTTACCGAGAGGGTGGTCAAACACTGGAACGGGCTTCCTAGAGAGGTGGTCAATGCCCCAAGCCTGTCAGTGTCTAAGAGGCATTTGGACAATGCCTTTAATAACATGCTTTAACTTTTGGTCAGTCCTGAAGTGCTCAGGCAGTTGGACTAAGTGATTGTTGTAGGTCCCTTCCAACTGGAACTATGCTATTCTATTCTATAGCCCTTTGCCCTAATTAAATACAAGGGAGGATGAATGTCTCACTCAGTACTACCAGCCTTACTGTGACTTGGCTACACTGTGAGTGAGAAGGTATGTCATATATTCCCATAGGAATTTGAAGGGCAAAATATTTTGTGAGAATTAAGATCATGTTACTAAGCACAGCATAGTGATCTCAGTAATGTATGTATTCTTTGGGACACAGCTCTGAGTGTCTGGATGATTCTCTTAGAATTTCATGGATTCTCTTAATGAGCTTTCCTTCAAGGTGAATTTTATTTTTTTCTGTCCATGCTTCAGTTTTAGCCAAGATAATTACTAGCTAATAAATGTTCATCAGCCCCATGAGGAAGGAATCCACTCTGCATGGTTAGTTACCCTCCTAATCACTCTGTTTTGTGATGCTTGCTTTTAAAGTCCGAGGGTGTCTTTACCTGGTGTACCAATTATTGCCAAAATAACCAGAGACTCTGCCTTGGGCAGTGTGGAGAGACAATTTGTTGAAAAGTACCAGTATGAATTTTGAAATTTGGAAGAGTCATTATGGTGACAAAGAACATAACTATCATCAGATTTGCTCTTCTAATTGTCATGCATGCACTGGAGGGAAACATAAGAAAATAGAACAGCAAATGATTTAGCTTTTGTAAAATTAGAATTCATAGGTTTGCTATATGACAGTGTATAAGGTCTATTTTTCAGTAAGCACCAAGCCATTGTCTCATTATTACCTGGCAATCAGCAGGTAAATTTCCTGCCATGCAGTCATTGATGGATATGGCAGGACTAGTTTTAGAATCAATTTAATAACTAAGGAGCAGACTGACCTAAGTACAGGGAGTATGTAGATAGCTTGAGACTAGATAATGATTACTGAAATGCCAGTGAGCTCTGGATTTAATAATTAAGCAGCAGCTATTGAAGAGATGACTGTATTCCTGTCTTTACTGCATTATAGTACATTGCTTTTCTGATTTAGAACAAACTGTACTAGAAAGTATTTTTAATGAAAACAGAGTAAATGCCAATGCCCGTTGAACCTATTTCTTCCAAAGGGAGACAATTTTCTATTATGTAAGTATCCTCTCATGTTCAGGGCCATCAGATCTGGAATACCGTGCTACCAGGTGGTAATTACAGAGACTTCTTCAACAGGCCAGTGATCCGTTTTGGTATTCTGCCCCTCATTTCCCATACTCGGAGGCCAAGATCAGCCAAGAAAACACCAGCTGTGTGAGAGAAAGAAGAGGAAGTATAGCAGTTTCTTTGGTGGTTGGTGACTCAGAAGTGCATACTGCGGTCAAACGGAGGTTTGCAGTGGCCCTCCGACCTGACAGTGAGAGGTGTCCAGAAATATTGTGACAGGCAGCCCGCTCTGGCATACTAATGTCTCTGATTAGACCACTCTCATTTCTCTGGAGTTCCTGGGGATGGAAGGAAAGAGGGAAAAATAAAATTACATGATCTGTTTCTAACTTGGGAGCCACAAGACTGGCATTACACTGCAAGTTTTGGATGTGTTTTAGTCTTCTTGCTGTTTGGATGCATAACTAGCCATCTCAGAGAAAGTCACAACATGGGTCTCCCCTCTGACAGCAGAGAAGCTCTCTGAGAGAGGAGAAGAAGATGGAATTTTGATCCTTTCTCAATTTAAGAGATTTTTTTCCCCTAATTCACCTCTAAGATGAGTAGTTGCCAGACTGATGCACTGAAATGCAGTCAGATAAGTAAGAGCGAGGAAGCTATGTTCCATGTATGTGGATTTTCTGGATCATCGTAACTCCCTTTGTATCCTCGTTGTCTGAGGGACCTTCAGCACTATTTTATTGCTCATTCTGTCAAAAATGCCCTGCCATGGCATCACCCCCTAGGCACTGTTATATTACCAAGATGCAAGACTGTTTTTTCTCTTTGGAGAAGAATTTTTAGCTTTTTTAGTTCAAAGTTAAGTGATGACTAAATATATCTTGGACAGTTACTTGCAACTGCAGCCTAAAAGACAGGACTTCATAATTCAAGTAATCCCTTTCAGTTCCTATAGCCATGGATAAGCTGTGAAGAGCTGGTGTTACCCAAGTTGTTATGTGTTGGCTCTACCTCTCAGCTGTGCTTTACTCTTGGACCATCAGAGCCAAGTCCATTCCCCCACCCACAAATTGCTCAGAAAGGGGGACTTACATCAATGGTTTTAATCATGACTACTTGATCTGCCTCCTTGGCTGCCTTCTCTGCAATTTTGACAGTATCATTGTCCCAGTCAACAAACTCCATGGCCATCATTCCTTCCACTGCACTGGGGAAAGAGTAAGGGGCAATGGGGAGTTGAGGACAAATGATGAGAAGATAAGGAAGGAAGGGAAAAATAAAACAGGAAGGGGGGAAAAAAAGGTAAAGGAGAAGAGATTGTTAAAGTATCACAGTTGATAGATTCCTGCAGCAAGGGAGTTCAACTTGACAGGTCCAGGTACATGGCTCTTTCTTCCCTACCAGCAACATTTCATTTTCATTATCTTTTCCATTTGCCATTCTTTATAGCCACATTTTGCTATGCTACTTCCAGAAACATGTTGACTCAGGACTCACTCTGAAGCCTCCTGTTTGAGTGCATGAGCAACGTACAGTATGTCAGGGAAGCCCATACAACTGGAGATGTTGTTACGAGGGTAGTAGAAGAGGAATGTCAGACACATCTCATCCATGGTGCTTGGCCCACCCTGCAAAGACACAAGGATGACTCAGAGGTCTGCTGAGACACAACGAGGAGACTATTTCTCTTCAGGAAAGCACTCTTGTTCACAGCTCATGCAGATCTTGTCTGGTGAAAAAAAAAGGTTTGTTTTTTTTTTTCCTGAAAGTTAGAAACAGAGGATCAAAGTATCCTCACAGGAGTCTGATAAATAGGTTGCTCTGTGGTTTTATAACTGAAATCTACTTATTCTCTCCTTCAGGAAAACTACCATATTTTTATTTCAATCTACAAGATCCCAAAATCTGAACCTTTGGGATTCAGGGAACTAACTGAGTGTGACATCCAGAGCAGAATTTTTCAGTTGATCCCTACTTTTGGAATGGGCCCAACGAAATCAAACAGTGTTGCTCTCTGTGAATATAAGCTCTGTAATCCTCTTTAGGTTTCACAAAACCTCTCAGTTTCTTGTGCACATTTCTAAATGCAATAATGTCATTAACTACTCTGCATGGCATATGCTCTAAAATAAGTTATGAAGCTTGAGCATGACAATAACTGTTTATGTGAGAAGTTCTGCAAAACTGGTGTCTGGTCTGAATAAGAAGAACTAAAAAGAATGTCTTTATGTTTTGAGAAGTGCAGATCAGATCCAGCTGCCAGATTATGTCAGTTCCTGTATTTGACTCCTGCCTGTCCACTAAATCCAAGTGTTCAATGATTGAAAATCAACTTAGCTGCAAGTTTTGCTACTTGCACTTGACATTTTGGGCAAGAGTTAGCTTGCATGGTATTAGATGCAAGATAGCTTTGGGATCTGTTCATAAGCCTGTATTAGGAGGGTCTTGCTGGAGAGCTACTATCCAGCTATGAAGCAACCGTGCAAGGCATGCCTCAGTATGTCTGTGATATTGTGTCTGACACAAGTTTTTACTAGGACTGTATTTGCTTGGGGAAGAGATATGTCTGCCAAAAAGATTTTAATGGTGATAAACTAATTATAAAAGCAATGGAAGATTTGTAGGTAGAAAAACAAACTTACAAAAGTAATCCCTGATCGATCCAGCGTCTGAAAATTGCATTCGACCAGGATCTCATCGCCCTAGGGAACACAGTAGGGCCCACCATCAGGGCGGTACGGGCAAAGCACGCAAAACAACCGCTCACAACATGGGGAACCGGGGAACTGTGTGAAAACAATGGGCCACAGCCTGAGGTGGAAGGAAGGACAGAATATGTCGGTGTGCTCTGACACCTCTGGTACTTGCCACCTCCCCAGCCTGCCCACCCACGGCTACATCCCAGGGGAGGATCGTACTGGTTTGATTATGAGGATTTCTTTCATGTCCCGAATCTCCTGCAGTCTGAAGTCGTACTTATTGTCCTCACAGATGATCCTCAGCTGCTCACCATTCCTGGGGAAGACGAACAAGGGGAGAAAGTTGTAATGTTTCCAGGGAGGGCTGTGGAATAACCGATTCGTGGATGAAACAAACAGAGCCAAGAAGAATCCCCTCCAGAAATCATGCCTGATCATTTTTGTACCTAAATTCACAGAATGTATTTTCAGCAACAGTCAGTCCCAAACATAAACTTGAAATTTTTCACCCAACCCTCTTTGGTCTGGAGTCCAAATATAGACTTTTTAAATGTCAGTAATTGTTGTGCCTTGAAACTTTCGCCTTTCAGATGACAGTCTGGGATCCCAGAAGTAAGAACCCCAACACTTGCATTACAAAACACTGTCCTAAATAAAAAACCTCTCTGACCCTAGCAGAGTAGAGTTGGCAGGCCGTTTAGGACCTCCCTTGCAGATGCAGAAATATCACATGTGAATTCTTCCTTGCTATTTCTACAGTGCTTTGTGATATTTCTGCTTAGGTGGTCTCTGCTCTGCTTGAGCGCTGCTTCTCCATCCACGTTATGGGTCCTTAGATCTTGCTGAGTACATCCTCTGTGCACACTGCAAAGTGCATCAAGGCATCCAGCCCACAAATCCTTGTGGTGCTCAGGGCCAGGCTGTCCCAGCGGCTCTCACGCACCCTGCTTGCTTGTTGTAGGCTGGCCAGAGAGGGGAAAATACCCATCAGACAGTTGTTGGTCCCACTTTTTTGAGGTTTCCTTTGACAGAGCTTCTAGTCACTCTGCCCCACTCCTTGACATGCTGAGGAGTGGGTAGAGAGGTGCAGGGCCAGGGTGTTTAAACTGTGTTTGATTGTAGGGTGCCATTGGTGTTTAAGGATAACTAAGGAAGGCCATCTTCAAGGGCAGATGTCCCATTTTGGAACAACCTAGATTCTGCTGAATGATTTTTCGTATGTGTGCTTAGAAGCCAAACAAGACAACACCTGCCCTGCTCATAACTCAGCTTTGTATTGGTTGGGGGGTGGGGGGCAGGCACTCTCCTGACTTCCACAGCTTGCCTACAGTGTAGTTCAGATTCCCTGCATACCTACATGATCAACTCAGTATGTGTGGAGTTTCTGCAGAGTGAATCATCGTGTGAGGCAGTATGTGAGACAGTGCAGGGGTCTAGGGATTTGGTGTGAGAGCACAGCCATCTAAGGACCTGGCAATGCCAAAGTTTCCCCTTGCCATTCCGGATGGAACGCAGATCACCCCCCAGAGTGTGCACCAGCTATGCCATGTAGACAGGCAGGGAACTTGATCTTGAAGGTGTCACAGTGAGCACTCTAAGATTAGAGTGTCGCTGTGACATCTTGGGCTGCACCCATATTGCTAAATATCATAGGATAGTGGCTTGTTCTCTGGCTCGCTGGCACGGACTAGGTGTCTGCCTCCCTATAACTGTCTGCAGCATGATGCTTGGCTCATGTTGGGTTATTCTGAAATTAGAAACCTAAGGAGGAGATAGGCATTATACCTATACTACCAAGCACTTAGTCCTCTGTGATACCTCTTTGGCCTAAAGCACAATTAATTTTTAATTCTGGGATTTGTTTTGTTTTCGAATTCCAAGTGGCTGAAGTAATGTTCAAATGCTATGCTGCGGACCATGACTGGCTATTTTAATAGCTTGAAACTGAGAATACATGCTTCACGGACTGGGGTGTGATCAGAGAGCACATAGAGGTGCTAAAGTTTTTACTGGGGGAGGATGGTGGAGGAAACTAAACCCAGTGTAGTTTTGCCCATGCAGCCCGTGGGAACTGGTAGATGCAATCCCCAGAGCTGTGCCTGCGTAGCCTTGGGTGAGTCTGGGTGGCAGGACCAAGCTATGCAAGGGAACCGTCTAGCAGGGGACTAGTGGGGATGAGCAGCAGTCCAGGGCTTGATCTCACCGCTTAGACCTGTTTTATTTAACAGGAAGCACAGTCGTGGTCTCTTACTTTCTCCTGAGCTGATCCTTCTTTCCCTAAGAGCTGGTTCTCTGTACTACAATTCAGACACTGCAGAGTCTCCTGCACTGGCAGACGGAAGGCAACTAACCTGGGAACGTCATTCTCATCTACTCTAGCCAAGAGGCAGGGACTGATCCTGCGGCATGGGCAGCAATACTGAGTTTCCTTCTCTTACCGGTATTGAGCAGCTTTCACTCCTCTGCCAGACAGGTGGGTGTGAAGCAAGTAGGCAAATACATGCAAATCTGGAACCAACATCCCATTCATCTGCAGTTCAAAATGAAGTGGGTCAGAGCCTGGCAATCAGAGCATAACACTATGTTTCAGGCCTGCCCATCAAGTCAAAAGCTTGATGGAACTCATATAAATGTCAGCTTAATTTTTTTTTTTTTTTAAAGGAGGTTTAAGACCATTTCCTTATGTAGGTCACTACTAACTGAAAGGTTGCTCTGGTGAGCCTTTCTGAAAATTGCTCTTCTGGCTTTAGGTACTCTGGCATAGTTGTCTGAGGCTGTGATATCTCATGCTGGGTACTGTAAGCATATCTTGCTATCAGCTACGTAAAAAGCAAAGGCAAGATATAGGAGAGGTAATAAGTTAAACATGCAGATACATGAACTCTAAGAAAGAGCAGATAACAGAAAGAGTAAAAGGAGAAAGTGTACGACACTGATCAATGGACCATTAAAAGAACCATCAAAATGTAAACCTTAAAAGGTTCAAAGAAAATCTTTGAAAATTGGTGAAAAGAAGAAAAACAAGATTACTACAGGTCTCATAAGAGGGGGCAAACCTATGGGTTGTTCACGGGGGATTGTGGGACTGTGTAAAATTTATGGGATATTCTAAGTGGATTGTGGGACTGTGCAAAATTTATTATCTTAGGGACACTTAGGGAAGAGGTCAAAGTTAGGGAAAGAGAGAAACAAACATGGGAAATGGAGAGAAGACGTGGAGACTCCAGTTGTACTTAAGCAGACTGCTGGTCAGTATGTTTGTCTGACCAAACCTAGCACCTGACTGCTCCAATCTAGACTATCTTATTAAACTCTGTTCCTAACTATTTTCTGGATGAGTGTGCTCTCTATACTGTGTATATATGTGTGCCTGTGGTTTTGGAGTGGGATCCTCCACTAGGCAACTTCAAGCTGGAAAGACCCAAGGTCCCGGGCACAGATGCTTGAGAGGACTTATGGTCTGGACCAGAAATTGGAGCGACCCCCACAATGTGATCACATACAGGAGCTTGAGTGAGTGAGCGTATGGTGATGTTCCTCTAGTGAACTTTAAGCCTGATTAACCAGAGAGGAGGAGGAGGATTGGGTCATTTTTGTTCTCCATGCTCGTGCGGGTGTTGTTCGTGGTGCCTGTAAAGGTACAGTCCTCCTGTCCGTGTTGATCTGCTTGTGGCCAGCTGAGTCTGCTCTGTGTGTGTGTGTGTTTGGGTGGGATACGGGGTGTCTGTATCTTTGGAGTTTGCCCCCAGCCTCCGCACCAGCTGGGCCTGGGAAAGGGGAAAGTGGCAACCTCACATCTAGCCATCCTGGAGGGACCTGTGAATCCCCCTGGATCCCACAGTCCACCAGAGCTGATTATTGTTAGCAGCCTCTTGGCTGTGTTTTGAGGGATGTTAGATCTCCACTCTGGAGGTACCTTCTTGACCTGAAAGAGACCACCACATCCTTCCAGCCTAGTACCTGCCTTCCTGCACCAGTACCACACACCTGTGGTAGGACAAAGGCCTCCTGCATGTGGTGGAGAGGACCCCCTTGGGACTCTTGGGAAGTCACTACGTCCTTTGGGTTTTGTTTCCCTTTCACTTATATGGGGTTGATGGGTATTCAAGCCACGGTTCTGACATGCTTACACAGCTGTCCTTATGCTCTTGGGCCAAATCTTGGGTATCTGCTGAGCAGTATTATTGGAAAGGATACTCATTTTGCAACATGCAAAAATGGAGGTTAAGATAGCACCCTGCACCAAACAGCTTTTGGACAAACCTAGAGCAAGATGAAAACCCAAAGTGAGAAAGATCAAGAAGGATTTCGTACAGCTTTCCCCACACTCACTTCATCAAACTGGCTGGAATTGCAAAGGCCATAAGATCTGTAGGATTCTGCCCCGGGAGGAATGAAATGCACAGGGAAAATGAAGACGCCTGTTTGCAGAACCCCCACATCATACTGCCGTAGCTCCGGAGTATAGTAGATTCGTACCCCTGAGCTGTCGATCAAGCCTGTAAAAGAAAAATAACCATTCCTTCAGCAATGACTCTGGAAACATTAGAAGTGGGGCCTGAAGCAACAGGACATAGCGTGTCCCTTTCCCAATCAGAGGCTGGGAGCAGGCACAGATTAAGAGGAGGACCTAAGCCCTCCACCCTACCCCCAGTGCTGTGGTCCACTGGAGTGTACAGCCTCGCAGTCGTGCAAGGCGCACGGCTGCACAGACCTTCGCTCATAGTGAAGATTCATCTGGATCCAGCCCTGCTCATAGTCTTAGACGATTCCCATAAAACCACTCCGTGCTTTTGTTTCCCCTTCTGTAAAATGATAGCAAATACCGTGGTGGCAATTCTTCATCACCTGCTATAGGGATTGAGTGCTGGAGGTCACAGTGGAAGCCTGAGGTGGTCTCATTAGGGTCTCAGGACTTCATCCTGACCCTTGGTACCCCTATTCCTCCCACAGCCACTCTGTCCCTTCCCACCCTGCTCCTTTTTCCCATGATGTCCACATTTCCCTGACATTTTCCCTAACACTCCCGCTAGTATCACAGCAGGAAGATGTGCTCAGCTTTTTCGATAGTAAGATGTGTCTAATCTAAGCAGATATAACTGTCTATGTTTCTAAAGTTAAAGTTCTTTAACCTAGTCCAGTCTCTTCTTACTGTCCTGAGGGTTGTACCAAGCAACATATGGAAGTGTTTCGTGCAGAAGCTGGTTTCTAGAAGGCTTGTAGGTGAGGTCTGAGGCCTCCATCCTGAGGCTGTTCTTTGTCAGACAACTGCTCAGCGTTACTCACCTGGTAACAAGTCAAAATTGCTGTAATGGATTTCTAGTCGGACGTACTGAGGGTCCCAAGGTGTCCCTATGGAAACCGCAGCTTCATCTGGAAATTGATAAGACTTGTGGAAAGAGGAAGACGAGGAATAAACTTATATGAAGTAGTTAGTTTTTAACTCTTCTTTGGTGTTTCTTGATTGATAACTTACAAAAAGAAAGTTTTTATTTTCTTGCGTCTCTGAATATTTGCTTAGACATTGTTAGGAATCAAAATGTTGTGGGAAATCCTGCCAGTTCCATTTCTTTTCCTTCTGAATTGGAACAAGGAAGAATTTTCAAAATCTATTTTTCATTTATCTTTTTGATTGGTTTCATTTTTATTTTTATACTATATTTAATAGGAAATTATTATAGTATGTGTACACTCTTGCAGCACATTTCATATCAGTATGGGCACTGCATAACATAAAATCTGAATAAAACTCGTATAAGGGTTTTGTCTAAAACTTATCTCCTTTCTCTCTCTGTCCCCAGGTACGTGCATGCTATAGAAATACAAAATACATTTTGATCTGAAGGGCACAAGATAGATGCTAAAATTTGTGCAGCACTGACTTCTAACTAGGCCACTCAGTCAGAAGGACCAATTTCACTGAACTTTTAATTTTACTCTGCTGAAAAAGAGGCAGAGCCAGTAGAAAAAAAAAAACCAGAAAATAGGTACACTTCTAGCTGTTATGCAAGATCAGTGTGAGGAGAATTTTGTGAAATTAATGGCAATGTTATTATTAAAAGGTCAGAATGAAAGCCTTAGTATGTGACATGTGATACTTGTTTAATGTAGATGTGATAATAAAATACACACATACGCAGAGTATCGACAACTACGTAGAAATCGCCAGCATCACCAGATGCAGCAGAAGTAGTAGTTGAGTGGGGACAGTATGAGGAAACTTCCCCGGTCTGGTTGGCCCTGTTCTATGGGGTCTTACTGGACAAGCTGCCAACAAGGGTACTACTGTTCATAACAAGAAATGGGGAAGGGAATGGGCCCTGCAGACTCACCTCCCCTCCGACAGCCCAGCCCACAAGCACCTGAGAGCACAGGGCAAAATCTGGATTGGCTCCATAGCAATCGTCTATGCCACTGGGTAACACGCTGGCGTTGCCACAGGCATAAACAAGAATATGATGAACCAAGGTTATGTTGTGGGGTGTTATTACAGGTTCGAACTGTAACCAAGAGAAAGAGCCAAAAAAAGTTATTGTAAACCCTAAAATATTTCTTTCCCAAGCAACCAGAAAGAGCAGTTAACCATATCTTAGGTAAACAGAGAGAATCTGATTCGCAAAATGGATGGTAAACTGGATGATGGTTTATCTACTCATTTTGGTATGCACCCAGCAGAGTCCATTTTTCCAGAAAGGATTTGCATCTTCCTTTAAAGCGCCTCCCCTTAATCAGAATCACAGGGGTGTCTATTTGACCTGTTATGCTGGGCAGTGTGGTTCCAGATTAGAAATGTAAATAGTTTACCTCATACACCATTTTCTTGCCTGCAAAGCAAGATAAGGGACTGTATTGGTTTTATGTGGCAAGGTTTTGGTAGCGGGGGGGGTTACAGGGGTGGCTCCTGTAAGAAGTTGCTGGAAACTTCCCCTGTGTTCTAGAGAGAGCGAGCCCACACCAGCCAGCTCTAAGACGGACCCGCCGCCGGCCAAGGCCGAGCCCATCAGTGACAGTGGTAACGCCTCTGCGATAACATTTTTAAGAAGGAAAAAAGTTGGGACAGTGAAAAAACAGCTGCCAGAGAGAGGAGTGAGAACATGTAAGAGAAACAACCCTGCGGACACCAAGGTCAGTGCAGAAGGAGGGGGAGGAGGTGCTCCAGGCGCCGGAGCAGAGATTCCCCTGCAGCCCGTGGTGAAGACCCTGGTGAGGCAGGCTGTCCCCCTGCAGTCCAGGGAGGTCCACGGTGGAGCAGATCTCCACCTGCAGCCCGTGGAGGACCCCACGACGGAGCAGGTGGGTTCCCGAAGGAGGCTGTGACCCCGTGGGAACCCTGCGCCGGAGCAGGCTCCTGGCAGGACCTGCGGATCTGTGGAGAAAGGAGCCCACGGAGCAGGTTTTCTGACAGGACTTGTGACCCCGTGGGGGACCCGCGCTGGAGCAGTCTGTGCCTGAAGGACTGCAGCCCATAGAAGGGACCCCACGCTGGAGCAGTTCGTGAAGAACTGCAGCCCGTGGGAATGGCCCACGTTGGAGAAAGTTCGTGGAGGACTGTCTCCCGTGGGTGGGACCCCACGCTGGAGCAGGGGAAGAGTGTGATGAGCCCTCCCCCTGAGGAGGTGAAGCGGCAGAAAATAACGTGTGATGACCGTAAACCCCGTCCCTGTCCCCCTTGTGCCGCTGGGGGGGCTTGGTGGAGAAATCCGGGAATGAAGTTGTGCCCGGGAAGAAGGGAGGGGTGGAGGGAAGGTGTTCTGAGATTTCGTTTTATTTCTCATTTACCTTACTCTGGTTGATTTGTAATAAATTGAGCTAATTTTCCCTAAGCTGAGTCTGTTTTGCCTGTAACGGTAATTAGTGAATGATCTCTCCTGTCCTTATCTCGACCTGCAAGCTTTTTGTTATATTTTCCTCTCCCCTGTCCAGCTGAGGATGGGGGAGTGATAGAACGGCTTTGGTGGGCACCTGGCATCCAGCCAGGGTCAACCCATCACAGGGACCTTGATCTCAGGTTCACTATAATTCACTGCTCCCTCAGCTGTACCAAAAGTACTATAATCGAGATAGTTTAAAATAAACCCCGCAAATAACTTGTATCTGTTCATTAATCACCAAACTTTTTACCAGCACTGGTGAGATCAGGCATCAGAATCCTGATGTTACAAGAACTGACTAAAACTCCTGAGTTTGTTCTGTAGAATTACCTGTTAAATGCTTTTTTCCAGTCCATGCAAAGTCTTTCTTATGAAATTTTGCCTTATGCTGTTGCAGCGAAACATCTGTTTTTAAACATTCAAAACTCACAAAACTAAGAAGGGTTGCTTGACCTTGAAGCAAAGTCTTCTTAATTTGAGAAGTAAGCTAGGCTTGCTTTGGAAAGTTCCTGTTTCTTTCCTTTTCTCTTCATTTTTGCATATTCAATCTTGAAAACAGGACGGCAAAAATGTTAGTTTTGCCTTTTATACAAATATTCTTAGCAATCTCCAAGGACAAAAAGTCCTTTCAATATAGAAAATCCTGGAGGATCCCTTTGCTCTCAAAGATACCAATAGGTAACATGGCCTGAGCTCACTACACTGAGACATTAGACTTGTAGCAAGGTTTCTTCAGGTGTGATGTACATAAAGACAAAGGTACTTCCAAAGCTAGAAACAAGACAGAGCTTATCTCCACACGAGCCAGACAAATTAGCCAGCTCATCCTAATGGCAGTGAAGGACAGACGGAATGCTCCCAAATTTATATTAAAATTCTGTAAAAGACAGATTTGTACACATGATTGAAGGAGCAAGTCTGTCCTGTCCTGCTTTTCCCCAGTAAGGCAGCGTGCAAGTTTACCTTGTAGATATGGTGTTTCTGCTTGACCATGGGCAGTGGGATAAAGGTACAGGCATACATGGTTTCTTCAACTGGGACAGCAAACTGGAAAAGAAACACGCAGGAGTCACCTGAAGGTTCTCCTGGCAACTCACTAATGTGCACAGGGAACTGGAGAAGCCAAAGGGAGGCAGTGCAAGGAGAAGGAGACCCAGAACTGGAGGGAGCAGGAAGGATGATGCATTCAGCAAGCAAGTGCTTGGATTTTGGTTGCAATAAGTGAGAGGATTAAAGGGTCAGGAAGAGGAAACTGTATTCTGGTGAAGGGCAAACACATTTGTCAGCTCCAGCAGGTCTTAAATTCTTTTTCTTTCAGATTTTTTCTGGGTTTTTTTCCCAAAAGGGAATTGTATTACTAATTTGCCTCTTGTAACATGAACCGAGCGTGGGAAACATCCATCCAGTTCAATCAACAGTTTTAATTGCTGGTTTTCTGGAGTCACAAGCACAACACATGATAGCACTAATCCCACAAATCTTTACATAAAAATAGTGCCCCTCTTTACTATGGAATATTGCCCAAGCTGATCAGCAGATTCTGCTGCATCTTGAGTGAGTGCTGTGTGGGCTGGTGCTGTTTAAAGAAGGAAGGTGTTAATGCAATACCACACTAAGCTGACACTTTTGAACTCCATTTGACAAGGATGGCACATGTACCACAAGGCAATGCTAAAGGGGGCTCCAGCTTTGCTGGTAAATCCTTATATCTGACACTGAGATGCGGCATAAGTTAATAGTGGAGGCAGTGCACACAGTAGTATGTATTGCATTTTCTGAGCTCTTAGCCAGAATTCTCTCAGAGCATTTAAATGTATACCCATCATTTCTCTTCTCTGTGATATTGTGTAGTTCCTATGAAACTAACATGGGAAGCAGTAAATATCTTCAGTATATTATAGATATTTTTATACGGTCTATATGGATGGGACAATAGACCTGTATACGTATATGCCTAAGTTAATAATTATATTGCAATTCAGTCTGTGTTTGGCTCTAGTCAGGGGAACTCTATAGTCAAGGGAACAGGCAACACCTTATAGCATTTTCCTAACAAATAAGCCCTTTACCCTCCACACATCAAGCCTTCCATTCCCACTTCATTCCCACCCTTGCTGGCTCTATTTGCATGTTTCCAAGATCAGACATGTCCATCTTTTGACCTGTGCAATGCAAACTTCCAGCATGGGCATGATCAACTTTGCAAAGAAAGGCAGAAGAAGGGGAAATTTTTGACATGCTAAGTAAAGGTCTTGTCCAATACTTACATTGTCCAGCCTCAGGTCATAGGTGAAGAATATTTTGGGGTCAGTTAAGTCAGATGGGCCTCTGTACCTCATCAAGAAAACAGATTTGGAAAATCTTTGGCCTTCAAAGAATTGGACTGTGTCATCAGTGCCAAATGCAGTAATGAGGCGTGCTGTGTCCATCTGTAATGGGAGTGTTTCACTGGAAAATCTCCATCATTCCTTCCCATCAACCACACACATGTGTATTCACCCTACATCACATGACTGACACAACTGCACACATATTAAAACTCAATTCACATACTAACCATGTGCAATTAGAAGTCACCTAAAATAACATAACTGGGCATATTTGGTACACACCCAGACACTCAAGACAACATGTCAGAACACACAACAGAAAGTAAGCAGTGTAACACAGAAGATTTGTCTTGTCCAGACAGACACATAATGTTTTTTTTCCCAAAGAGAGAGTGCTGGCTGGAAAAGACACAAGGAAAACTGTACTCACTGTCATTTCACACACATTATTAAAGTATGCATGGATTTAAAGTGCTGGTATGTGAAATGAAAGAAAGCTGAAAAAAAGACTGTGAGGGATTCGATAAAGATTTTAGAACTTGCATCACTTTGGTTTTAAACGTTCAGATACTGAGTGTCTGGATACTGTTCTCGCTGTGAGAGCTGTACAATAGAGCTAAAGATCAGATTTTCAGATCTTTGCATTTTCTGGAGCAAGCAGATGCAGTTCATTTATTTGTATATACTGTTAATGCACTTTGGGCAATTTTTACAAAGAATTACTAAGGGACTTTTACACAAAAAGCTGACAAAACTGTAGTCCCTTGATTCCCCATCAGCAGCTACTGTTGAGCACGAATGCGCTCAATGATCCGCCTGGACCTGCCCCATCATGTAAGGACAGCAGCAGCCATGGAAATCTGTAGCTTCTTCCCATTCAGAATGGGATTATATTTCTTTCAATTAGTAAAGGTCATTAAGGTTTGTGACTACAAAGACATCTAGCCAGTCATTTGCACATGTATTTGAACTGCAGAAAAATGGTGAATATGCACTGAATTCTGGACAAACATTTCTGAGTGGGCTAAGCCTTGGATAATGCCGATTTACCCAGAGCTCCCTCAAGTAAAGATGAAACTGTGTAAACAGTGTCTATATATGCAGAGTTCTGAAATTGTGTGCGTTCATATGCTTGTGAACCTTGGTAAAGCATATTTTTGAAAAATCTCTGACTTAAAATACCAGTTTGGTTCGCTAAACTTTTAATGTCAGTCAATACCAATACCTTCTCTCTTCCAAGACAGAAGGACTGAGATTATAAAAACTTTCTGAACTTGCTAAATACAATTCTTACCAAAACACTGCCTTATATTAGGCAAGCAAAAATTTTATCTCCCACACTAGATTGTTTTTTTTTGTCTGGCAAACAAAAGATGGACAGAGAAATGAGCAGGATTTTCAAGAGCTGTGTTCAAGCTTAAGAAAATGTTGAGATTTTTATCTTCCCAATTCTTTGATGGAAAACATTATAAAAAAACCACCAATGACATCAAAATAGTGCCCTTGAAATTGGCATTATAAATGTGGCTATATGGTTCCGTGTATTTCTTTATATTCCGGTTAGTGTACTGTTGTGAGAAAAACCTGTCATTCTCAGATCTGATCTGGGGGATCTGGGAATACAGTGGGACGCGAGAGCAGGTTTGTTTGGGATGTTGCTTGAGCAACCCCCTTCCTTACCGTGATATCCTGGTCATTGGGGTCACACGTCCTTAGGTGGCGTTTGAACAGCACGGTGGTGGAGGTCTCATTCTCTGTCATTGACAGCAGTTGGTAGTCCTGGCTCCCATCTTCCTCAAGGGTTGCCTCATCTACTATGTGACAATCCTGGAAAAGGAATAGTGGTCAAAGCAAGAGAGAGAAGACAAGAGCTTCCTACGCTCCAAGAAGTCGTGTTTCCAAGTTCCACTGGTGGGACCTCAGCAATGACCAAAGCATGTCATTCTCCAAAAAGCTCCTCTGCTTTCACTGGTGATTTCGACAAACCAATGGAAGAGAACTAGCATCCAGTCCTTGCTATATCCACCTGCTCAAGGAAAGAGCAGCCCCTGGGTCCCATCGCCCAGAGGATGACCTGGATAGGATGGAAACTGGAGGATCTCCCCTGCTTCCTGAGAGAGTGACTGCTGAACGCTGGGACATCTTAGTGCGTCTGGCTCAACCACACAGGGTGGGAAGTAAAATAAGCAGGGGTAGTTCAGAAGTAAAATATTTTAGGCATACCAAAGCTTCCACTTGAACTTTTAGGCTTTCTATACCACCTGGAACCTGGGCCTGGTTGTGGATGCAAAGCTAAGCTCTCCTAGGAACTACGAGCTAACCAATGGTTTTAGCAGCACAGACATAGTGAAAAAGACAAATACTGCATGACTGAGAGCATCAAATGCATTTGTTACCTGGTAAAAAGGCACAGAAACATGAGGCAGTTTGAAAAGCATCTAAATGTCTAGTTCCTATAGAAATCTCACTGGGAACAGAATGGGCCACAATAACTGCTGCTTTGAAAATATGAGGTGAAAAGGTGGGACTGTACACACAGCTGCAGGAAGGGAAGACTGACTGAGATCGCATCATATTTTTGTGGCAAATGAGTTCAGACGACCAGAAATGAGAAGGCAGCGGCTGCAGACAGGATGAAAATCTCTCCGAGAGAAACCTGAAACATAATAAAGCAAATGTCTCCCTAATATACAGCTGTTAAGTGCTACATTGAAAAGTTTTGCTACAGTACTCAACTTTGGGGAGATAGAAGAGAAAAATTTTACCAGACAACAGTCTGGTCAAGAAAGAATATTTTTATGTGAAACTTTCTGGTATTTTTTTCTCCCATCTCTGTTCCTTTAAGTGATTATTTCAAAACCTGCTTACAGCTTTTGCCAGATTTCCCAGTATCTCCTCTAATAGTCTTTCTTCTTCTTGAATTTATCTATGGATTTGGACTTTCAGAATACTCTAAGCAATTTTCCTCTAAACCCAAATGCTCAGTTTACATAGGGACACATCATAGTTTGAAAATACAGCTTAAATTTTCCTACTGTTTTGAAATACCTGTTGCACTCTTTCATTAAAAGATCCAAACTCAAAGACAAGTAGTCTGCAAATGAGCTACTTTGAAATAAATAAAATATTTAACATTAAATATACCTTATGAAAGAGGAAGGCAGTAAACAACTGATAAAAACCCCTGCCTTTGTGAAACCAAGCCTTTTTCGCTAGTTTCTCATCCGTTGGACATTACTCAGATAATGACTTTGTTATGGTTGTAGTAAAGAGGAAAACTAAAACAAAAACCAAGGATGCAAGACAGAGAGGGTTAGAAGGAAGAATGCAAATGGAAACCCCCACTTAAACTCCATTTACAGTAACTAGCATATTTTTTCTTCAAACTGTCTCTTCCATGGGTTCAGTTGATGTGCTTTACAGCCTACTGAGCAAATGTGGATTTTTGTAGTCATTAATGTGCTTGCTTACTGGAATGTCTCCAGACCTAAATAATTGGCAGATATTTTCTGACACGTAAAAGAGTTGAAAAAACCTAAAACTTGTATGGGACCAAAATTGTTTTCTAATATAAACAGAGAGTTTCGGCTACCAATGCAGAAAAACATTGAAAATGTTAAATATCTCTTCTGAAAATAATGAAATATTTAATATTTTTGAAACCAAACACTTCAATTTTTCATTTCAGGATGTTATTTTAGGAGAAATTAAATTCTTTGGTTTTACCCAAAATCACTTTTTAAAAAAATCATTATTAAAAAATAAAGAACAAGTGTTTCTTCTAAATTTACCATTTTTTTTCCTGTAGTCATTCACAGCCAAAAATTTCCTGCCTGTGTCACAGTCATAAAAAAGATTTCAAAACTGGGTGTTACAAGAATGGTTTTGCAACCAACGACCACAAGTAAGGCTGGCTACCTCGCCCCCTCCAAAGTTCACCCATTTTAGACAGGCACCCAGACATATTTCATGCAAAACACATTTTACTGTTGTGTGAAAGGGGAACTGAAAACAGCTGAACAAAATAAAACCACTGTGACTGGTAAACACTTCATCAGTGTAAACTCTTTCTTTCTGTATCTGAATAACATTAAACTGCCTTTTTCTCTTTCACAATTAAAACAAAATAAAATAAAACAAGACCCTAGGTTTTTTTATTTAGCACCCTCAGTGGCATTTTGTTCCTCTAAACTCCAGTTGTTTTAACATCAGGCATCTATCATTAGAGGTTGCCTTTACAGACAATGGAAAAACCAGCAAGTCCCAAGGATGTCCTATCCTATTCCTAAGGGAGACATTTAAGATCATCAGGAAGAAGCAACCTTTGGAGGTGAACACGTCTCCGCTTACTACAGAGGAAAACAAGTAAATCAACCTTTGAAGAGCTTCAGTGAGGGAAAACATGGGAGTTTCACATCTGACTCCTGTCTGAACTGACATCTGGTTTGGGTGAATCAGAAGTTACACTCCCAGTGGCCTCTTCTAGCTTCATGGTGGGTGATTGCTTCAGTCATATCTAATTAATTCTAGTTGTGGTTTTCACTTGCAGGTGGGATAAGCTTATTTGCCTAAACATCATCTAGTGCCAGCTGGGATACCATAGGGTATCTCAGGTAGCTGCATGGGGCTAGCAGGCATGACACAGGACCTGCAGAAGACCTGGGTTCTTCTGGACTGTCAGTCAGAGGCCAACTAAGGATCTCAAATGGCCTCGGACATCTATCTTTAGCCAGTTGAGCCCATATGCTTTCAAACCAATATACTTGGAGCATGACCCTTGTCAAAGGGGGATGCAGAGGATGTCTTTTCAACTTACGGAGAAGTAGATGCTGCCATTTGGGAAGACACCTCCTATCACAATGTCAGATCCAGGCAACTCTCCGTGAGGGCTGAATCCAAATGCCACCCAGCCAGTTGTACGGACCTGCAGCTCAAATGTCATCAGCTCCTGTTCGTCATGGTCCCAGCGGAGGTAGACCATGTTTGAAGGATCCAGGAAGATGGAGAAACGCAGCAGTGGAGGTGCAGGCTGACAAGAACAAAAGCATGAGAGGAACAAGAAGAAGAGCATCCCCTTGATTCCTGAGAAGAGAACTGCCATCATCAACAGGACCGCTGCAGTTTCTGAGTCTTGCTGATACCTTAGGCAGCTATTCTGCTATGAGGGGCCCAGTTTATATGGAAGTGCACGAGGCTGGGCCTGTTGCCAGAGAGGAGGAGTGGAAACTGAGTGTTCTATATCCAATTTAACATGTAAAGTTCAACACTTTACATAATATGCCCTGGCACCCTGCCTCAGTGAAACGTACTGGGTGCTAGGCCATCCCATATACATCTTAAAACATTTTTAATAGTTGCTTTGTACTACAGAACCAAAAAAAAGCAACAAAGTGTTTACCTCCTACCCAGTACTCCTCAGCATGGGTGAATGCCGGCTCTTCTCGCCAAGGAAAAGGGGCTCTACTGACTAACTTGCCTTTCTCTTGCAAATGCTGAAATGAACCCTGGCTACGCCACCCTATTGTCTGGTGTGGTGACTATTGGCAAGTTTGTTGGAAATGGGCTGATGAGTCTTAGTGCCATGGCTTATCAGAGGGAGCTGCTGTGGCACATAACAGGGGCTCCTGTGGTAGCAGCCTGGACTGTAGTGGAATAGTAGAATAAGAAAACCACCTTTGCTCCATGCACTGCACCTTGGTGGGAGTGAGTGGAAGGAGAAAAGGGCATCATCTGTTGCCCTGCCTAAGACCTTTCAGCATAATGACATGAAAAACAAAGAACCCCAGCTGGTTTCCAACCGGTTCTGCCAGAATTGCCTTGTGCAACTTACCTCCAATTTGCCCACTTGCATAATCCACTACAAAACATAGCCCGGGTCTGTGGATTTTGAAGGATGTGGTAGTTTATTCTTATTTACTTGCTAGGAAAGCCTAGAAAAGCCCATTTGTATTAATCTGCTGAGACAAGTGCTCACAGAACAGGAACAGAGAAGGAGAGATATCTAATCTGATCTTCAGGGACAGAGCTTAAACAGATCAAACTGCATACAGAGTGCTTAAATCCCAGGTTATGTTGCTGACAGTCTTGCTGTAGGCAGCAAGTTATGTGGTTTCTTTTGTGACTTATGTAATACAGTGCCAACATGTTAAATTTTTCTCTGCTCCAGAGAGGCTCTCGACACTGTTTTGGGGGAACTAGGCAGGGCTGAGGGATAGGGTAATGCAAAGTGAGTATTGCAAGGCTAGGACAGCACAGGGATATGAAAACTGAGGGACTTCAGCTCCTATGTGGGGAGAACCAAAGACAGAGATAATGGTGACGTGGGGAGGGAAAAAGGTAAGGGTATCTGCACGGCTGCATTAGTGTGCTTTGCAGAGCTGCTGGTGTGAGAAAATTTCACCGTTGCTGGTTCTCCTTTTTTTTTAAGCAGAAAATCCCTTTCTCACATGGCCGGGAGCGTGAGATTAGGAGATGCAATTGAGACACTGCTGGAAGACATGACTATTCCAGGATTACAAGGAGGGATGGTTTAGCTGTGTGACAAAGATCAGAATTGCATGGTTTCTTTGATGGAGCAGGATGTGGTGGTTGCATGCCACTGCTGAGGGGCGTGGGAGAGATACCCAGGGACAGGAGGATACCACAGATTGGCAGTGAGCAACGTGCCAAAGAAGATTATAAAATTATAGACGACCTGAGTAGAGGAAAGAAGATAAAAACTGCTTCCTTAAAAAACTAAGTGCTCGTACAGGAGCCAAGTGTGAGAAGAAAGAGGAGAGTCAGAACCACAGGTTGTAATGGCACCTCTGAGGACCTGCCTCAGGCAGCAGACAGAGACACAGAGAGAGAAGAGGAAAGCGGTGATGTTTCACTGAGTTTTCTCTCTGGGGATTACAATGATGTACAACAAACTCAGGAGATGAAGAATGATAAATGCTATGCCCAGCACTCTTTTGAAATGACCCTGAAGGCTCCTCTGCGGAAATCCTTCGCTGGCAGCACACACGTCCCTGACACCCAGCCAACTCCAACCCCGTGTCTCCCCAGCTCAACAGCTCCCTGTTGCAGTGCAGGGTAGGAAGCATAGGATTCCTGTTATAACCAGTTGAAGTAATGTCAGTATTTCATTTCACAAAATTTGACCTTCTGTTGAGGTTATTTAACACCTTTACTTGTTCTTTTAGGCCAATTTTTAACAAAATAGTCAATTTTACAACAAAAAAAAGTCACAGAGTCTTGTTTTGGAGATGTGGAAAGCCATGCAACCTTCACCTCAAAGACTGCAAGCTGTCAGAATTGGATATCCAGTCAAAGGGATTTATTTAGGTTGCCTTCATGATCAGTGGCAGAGGGAGCCTAGACTAACTTAGATCAAACATATATTTTTTAAATGACTTAAGTGACATGGAATGAATCCAAAATGCAGCATTTCTTAAACCCTTTAAATTTCTTCTCATTTTTTTAGTATAAAGCTAATCACTGATTTCAATACATTTAGTTCTAATCCCCCCAAACTCAAATGTAGTGTGAAAAACCTCAAAATCTTGCTGAAGATTAGCTATGACACTTTTAGGGAAGGATTTAATAGGAGAGTAACATGCCTAGATATATAGAGGTCTAAACATACACAGGTGCCTCCATATTTGTAAGCTCTCAGTGGGGCCCTGAATTAGGAGACCTAATCCAGTTGCCCACACATAGATGTCTAGTGCCCTTTGAGATGCCCACTTGTATTTCACGTGGCCTCACCTGCTGCTCCAGGAGGGCACAGGTTTCCTGCCATACCTGTCTCATCTCTCTCAGCTCTGTGTGGATATCTTCAGTCACCAGGCCATCTAAAATAGCTAATTATGCACATATTAAGACAAGAGATTCATGCCTGCAGTGACAATAAAAAGCCTGGACAACAGATTGGTATCTCCTCAAAATGAAGGATTCATGAGGGAGAAAGGTAGCATTTTAAAACCAGCTACTTCTGCCAGTGTTCATGTGTAAGGATAGTCAACGAAGCCTACCTCTAATAATGTTGACTCTTCTCCTGTGATGGGTGATAGGAACAAAACTAAATATTGCTCTTTAAAATGGTTTAACTTACCATTTTCTAACTTTATCCTTCATTTTATCAAGGTGTTAAGAACTACTGCTCTGCAGCTATGCTCAGACTAAGATGAAAATCTACTTTTTCTACTTTTTTGGGGGGGGGGGAAATATGAAAATTATGAACAAATGTTATATTTTGGTTTAGAGCAAAATGGTGGGAAGATCACTGCCAGTTAGACAGTAAAGGGAACAACAGTAAAAGCAGTAGAGTTGGTTACTTATTTTTCAAATGAAGTATTTTTCTCCAAAAATGTGGACTTACTGAAACCACAGGTTTTTACATAGACATACCACACTGCCAACAGTTTGTCAGGGAAGGCTTTCAGTTCCAAGTGGAATTAGGGACTGAAAAAAAGAGAAAAAGAAAAAAACTGCCCAAATGAGCTAATAAGAAAGGACGTTTGGTAGGTTGGTATCCAGCTTCTGCCATGTGTTGTGGTATTTGGAGGAAGGCTTGAAGCTGAATCCTGTATCTCAAGTCAATACACAGTCAACAGAATATCCACTATTTTGGCATCAGTTCATTACCCCTCTTTAAAAAGTCTTAGCTATATTACCCAAGGAAACATAAAAGGAGGATGTTAATGAAAGGCAAGTGAAAGGACAGTGGCAAAGGGAATGCCCTGGGTGAAAACGAATGGGTTGTAAGCATCAGCAAGAAGCAGGGCATGTCAGTGGGGGAATCAAGGTTTTCAAGACTAGAATAAGCGCAGGTAGCTCAACTCTGTGTCTCATGCCCAGAACAAGGTTTGCTTGATAGAACTTTTTGCAGTGCTTGCAATAATTATAACATTTCCTGTTCCCTGAACAAGGCATATGGGTACCCTGCAAGTGTGTAGCTTAGCATGTGTATTAGCTTATCTGCTGAAAAGGGAAGTAGCAAGGCTGCATTAGAGAACTAATTATGTTTCCCGGTTCTCAGCAGTTCAGATTTCAAGTATGCCAGATACTTCTTGTCCCTGCCCATCTTCATCCTTCTCAATGACTGTGTCCTCTAGAAAGCCTGAAGACAGTGCACGACTACTTTCATTTGGGAAATGTATTATGATGCATTATATTGCTCTATGAACTGCTGCAGTTTAGCTAGCTATGCTTTGCAATGTGGTGCACAGTACCGTATCATACTGAGATGGGTGCTACCTTCTTATACGACATTGTATATGTTATTAAATTATGCTCGCTATTTGGAGTAAAATTAACCAGCAGGTTTAAAAATGGCTGGAGACTGATACCCAGACAGATACTCTAATGGAGTGATAACTTGAACCTTTGGTAACTAGGCTAAAAGTATCCCTGCATTCAGCACTATGCATTGCTGCACTTCTTTGACAGCCCTCCTTTTCCACGTTTAGATCCACCCCAGATCCTCTAAGTTTCAAAAAGCTGTAGACTTAGTGAAAGATGGTGCCACGCTGACTTACCTTTTGCCACACATCTGCAGGACTGCTTCTACCAAATCACACGGGGAGCCTGTAGCAAGAAGTGGAGGAGATATAGGCTGCTTATTGAGTAAAGCATGCAATCCCGAAGGAAAAGTGCTGGCATAGGGGAGGGTTTTTCATGAGCTGCCTTGTTTAAAGACTTCACCTTTGCTTAACATAATTTCTCAGCTCTTTCACCGCTATTGACTTGTTTTTCCATTGCAGTGTTGCACAAACACTCCTGTTCCTGCAGTTGTCCAACTCCAGCTGTGAGAAGCCCTCCCCTTCTTCACATGCTGAAAATCCTGGATGCCCTGAACAAAACTCTGAGGATAGAGAGGTGATCGTTCTCTTTATCTTAAGTGATTTGCAAAGTGGGCTAGGAGGGAAAGAAGCAGTACAACAGCATGTGAGGGATATTTAGGGAAGGGGGACTTGTAGGACTGTAGTTCTTTTGTCCCCTTTCCCTTCCAAGACTTCAGAGGGGTGACAAAAGCAAGGTTGAAGGCAGGGGCATCATAGGTTATGGATAAAGGCCTTTTGGAACAGGTATAAACAACACAGTGCCTACATAGTCATTTTGCTGACAGACTTGTCATTTGAAAGCTAAATGCACTTGAAAAGATAGAGGGTTAAAGACAACCAGTTCCCAGGCTGACAAATTGGCTTTTGCTATCTCACAGAACACATAGGAGGGCACATGCACACCTACAGCCACAAAAATTTATGTCTGCTGATAAACCCTTGCACTGTAGACCAGGAGTAATCAGCAGGGTCTCTACTTGTGCAGGTCACCTGGACAGGCAGCAAAACCAGAGATTCCTTTCTAGTGGGAGGATCATGAGAAGAAGCAAAGAGTTTGTCTGAGCAGTGCGTTGTCTGGAAATAGGCATGGAATGGTGAGAATGAGAAGTGTCCCCTGCTGCGTGACTCCGGCCATGCCCCAGGAAGCAGGAGCCCAGCTACCACCCATACGAACACACAGGATCCCACTAAAGAAACTCTCAATTATTACTGCTTGTTTCTTCCTAGCAGAAGCAACAATTCAGTCAATGGCCAATCTTTTGGATGTGAAGAACTAGCAGTTTTAATGTGCTTAAATGATAAAGAACGACTGTAACACTTTTTTATTGTGCAACCTAGTTCCCTGTGTATAATCTGCATTATGTCCATCCCATACAGTGCAGCACCATGCGGATACTGGTGCTGATACAAAGAAACTCCAATCAAGTAAAAGACAAGACTGGGTGTTTTGTTGGAAATAATTCTTAGTGCTTTGTCTATTCGATGCTCCTGTTAAACAAGTGATTGGTTCTCACAGCGTGCAAGTAGTATCCTTGGAGCACAAGGTCACAGATCTGACAACTGGGAAAAATTTAATTCTAAGAGCTTAAATCTTCCTAGGTTTTCCCTATTGCAAATTACTGTAATTCTTCAGTTTGTTTGGCCTACCAATGACTTTACTATGACAATTCTGCTTTAGAATAAAATACGTGGAAATAATGTGACCACTCTCAGTTTCTCTGTCAAGTCTCTCTGCAGACCGAAAAATTCAAATGGCTTTTATCCACCCAGTCCAACAAACATTAAAGGTTTGATAAATAGATAAAAGCCAGCATTACAAATAATTTTTACTGCTAGTTGGCACCTTGCCCCAGGGTAGAAGATCCCCGCTTATTCACACAGATGTTACAAGAGTCACAGCATGTTATGTGTACATCATGCATCGTGAAACCAAAACAACGCAAAACAAGGGCAAGGGGGAGCAAGGTGCAAAATCTCTGCTTTAGATTTCTTGTACTTTTTTCCGAGAGCTTCTTAGCTGCATTTATTCAGTGAAGTAATTGCTAAACTCATTCTTTTTTTCAGCGTAGTACAGACATACTGCTGCACTCTCACAGCTCGAGTCTACCCTTATATAAAATAGGGGGGGGGTTTTTGTGTGTGTGTGATTTGGGTTGGGGTATAACCCTGAAGCACTCTGTTCCCAGGCAGAGATACAACGTTCTGGGTATAAACAGGCACCTCGCCACTGTCACACACTGTTCTATGAGATGTATTTGGTGGATGTATTACTCTTCGGGGGAGGAGGGGGGGTTAAAGAAGAGCCATTAGCAATGCATTCGAAATTGAATACAGGCAACCTGTAGTGACACTAGATGGCACTGAAACATTAGCAAAGGATCCAAACCCAGCCTTCAGGCAACACCTCATGACCAGCTGCACTTCTGCATTACAGGACTTGGGATTGTGGTGTTTCAAGGTGGTTGCAGATGATATCTTTATTGATCCTGAATAAAAGAACTAACTTACGGACCCAGCACGAGGAAGACTTGGAGACTTAGAGTTAGGATCCCCATGGTCTGGTCTGGGGTCTGGCAATGACTGTGCGTCTGACTTACACCAATTACACTTAGGCAGCCTCCTAGGAGGGGTGGTGAAACGCAATTATTGCAAAATGCCTTCAATTCCAGAAAGGCAGCAGGGCTAGGAGCATGTATAATCATTATTTTTTTACAGATAACATTTTCTTAATGAGGTTTCAAAGACAAAGGCGGTATAACAGCTTGTTTACTGAGCCTTTGTGTTTGCACAGCTTCGATTTCCTAAAGATTTGTGTCCGACTTCCTTTAAATATCCCCTGTTGCAACAGTGCTGGTTCCTGGAACTTCTCTTCAACACAATGACAGGATTTCCCAGCACTTCTCCCTACCATGATGCCCCTTCTAGCCTTACACCCCAAATCAGTTATCTCCGCTGCAAAATGCCCAGCTCTTTGTATGTCCCATATTCCCTAATGGCTTTTATTTGGCCCAGCTCCGGGTCAAGGAGCAGCATATCCTTACAGCGATGCAGAAACAGGCGTGTGCTCCCTGCACGGTCAGCACGCTCATGCTGCTCAGTGGGCCAGTAGAACTGACCAAAATCACATTCTCCTGCTTTTCCCTCACTGGCAACACCAAGAGGGTCTCACTCGAACTGTAGCATGCAGAAGCAAATACTTTTGAGAACCTTGTTCCTCTGCCTGCCTCAGCTAATATCTGTTAATAAGTTGAAGAGCTAACAAACAGGGGAAGAGGACACCAGCTGGAAGACTGGCAGACCAATGTGCAGAGACAGACAAGGAAGCGGCCACCTCGTTGTCTTGTCAAATGTGGTTAAAAAATGACGCTACATCGTACAGAAACAAAACATGATGCATGGTTTGGGCTTTTCAAATAAGTAAATTGATCACTCAGCCTTTCTTTTCTCTATGAGTTTGTGCCGTTACCAGTCTGCGGGTGGCTCAAGCAGAGCGGGAGTCAGAGGATTCTTCTCAACATTTTGAAGGTTGTCCTCCTGCAGCACAGAGACGAGGAAGCTACCTGTATGTGATGGATATACTTGTTTCTGCAGAGGAATGTGAAAGCAGTGATAATATCTGAGGGCTAGATCTTTCTGCCAAGGCATTTCTATTTATTTCTGTCATCTCTGGAAAAAAAAACCCCAACAATTACCTAAAATAGCCCTTATTAGGAAAGATTTTGAAGATGGGAATCACCGCGGAGGCTGAAGGAATTAAAAAGGAACAGCAGGTCAGCAAGGAAGGGAAGACAGGAAACACATTGCAGCCAGCTAGCTCCGGTGAAATGCCATCCGTCTGCCTTCTGTGAATAGAAGGATGATCGAACTGAATTGCAGTCTCAGGTGACTTTGTCACTTTTCCCTCAATACTCAGTGCCTTGAAAAACCCATCAGCATATGATGCTGCTTGCTACAAAAAGCGATTGAGATGTATTAATTGTGAAGAAAATGTGGCTTCAGCACACAAGCCCATACATCAAATGAGGTTTACAGCTTCATTAGGACTAAGCAATACCATCAAGAGCAACTTGGTATAATTGACCCTAAACTTTGCCTCTGAGGTAGAGCAGACAAATACACAAATGCACAATTGTGAGAAGATAATCACTTTAACTTGGAGCAGCCTAAGCAGTCAAGTGAATGTACCACAACAGAGATGGAGACTGAGCAGCAACTGAATCAAAACAGTAAAAATTATAGTTCCAAGGGTATAAGGATCTGACCTTTTATGTTATGTGGTAGCAGGATAAGTACTCTTGCTGTTCTTAGTCCACATTGAACCTTGCACGTAGACATAACCCCTTTGCTTCTTATCTTTTGTGTTACTTGCAAACAAACAGCCAAAGTATTTTCCAAATATCTGCAAAAACCTACCTGAATATTCCCTAAAACTGACAATGAGCCTGACTCCTTCATTGAACTCCCACCAGGGGTGGGACTCCTTCTCTGTGAAATGCGGTAAGGGCTCTGCTCACATTCTGCAAGACGCTCACCCACCCTGGGTATTCTGTGCAATCACTGAAACGCAACGAATAACAGCACTCGCTTTTCCCAGTACATCATCCTGGTGATGGATGGGAACATTTTATAGTCTCCAGGGGGGTTCAGCTGCAAAGGAGTCTCTCTGAAGGCAGAGATACAGACAATTCTGGTACTGCAAACTGGCCTGCTTGTCAGTAATGTCTGCATCACAGCAGGATTATAGTTGTCTGCCAAAATAACCTTATAATTCACTGCTCAATTACACTCAATAATGGGCTATTGCCCTTCTTGGGTCACTCGTCTTCCAGGTGTTTCTTCGAGAGTGCCAGGATTTGCCTGAAGCCAAGGGAACGGTCAGGCTGCTTTGTGCAGTCATTTTCCCTGAGGTGACTGTTAGCATTAACTTTCTATTCAGCAGGGGAGCACACCCGCGATAGGCCTTTTGTGGAGCAGTCACCTCTGTACCCTGTCAGATGGGTTGTTTAGTCACTTTTACATTAGAACCCGTGTGAGGACCATTTTCATATCCTTCGGGTTTTCCTTTTGCACAAAGAGCCTGCGGGAGCTTGCTGTTATGGTGACTCTTAACACCTACGAACACGTATTTCTCTTGGGACCACTGCAATATCACTGCTACAGTAGCAGCTGCATTTTGTAGGACAATTCCCTCATTATTTCCTTTTAAATTGCAGTACTATCTATAAGCCACAGTAAAGTGTAAGAGTCATAATGAGGTGGCTGCTCTACAAAAGCAATGAAAAGACAGTCTATTGTCCAAAGAGCTAAATGTTTAAATTAATTAAACATATAAATCATAGGGGTCATAAAAATCTGGGTTTTTTCAGACTATTAAGTTAAACTTCCTGTGGAAGACAATTTTCCTGAATCGAAACAGCTTGCTTTAATCCGTCCTTCTTGTTGATATGAATACTGAGTGGAGTCCCTGCAGAAGTGGGCCCAGAATACCACTCTTTTCTGTTGCTGCTAAAGAGCTAAAGAACATAATTTACATTTCTAAATCTGCTAAGAAGGTGTGACAATGGTTTCCATCTAGTGCTTCACTATAAAGAAGAGGGAGATAGAGAAGGAGGAAAGTGAAGATGCTGGGTTTGATTTCTCTTATTTTTTTATACAGAAATAAATCCAGTAATCCTATCCATGAATTATTCCTGATTTGTGCTGATATAAGTGAAAGGATTCAGATTCGTCAGTCAGTGCATTTGTTCTTTTAGATCCAGGAAAATCTAAAATTCAAAAGTCTATTATAACATCAAGAATAAGTCACTCTCCACCTCTACAGTCTCCATTTTATTGCTGCTGGTTGTGAAGGATCTCTGATCACAAGGATGTAGATGAGGCAAAGGAATGGTTTACATATTCTGTTTTGGTTGCCTGGACTATTTCAGGGTAAAATGAAAATTAAATATACTTACAATGTGCACAGCCCAAGTACAGACAGATAGAGCTTATATTCCTGAGTACAAATAATACCTACAAAATATACCAGGTATGTAACTAAATCAGTCATCGCTTGTGCTCTGTATTACTTAATTGGTGGGAAAAAAAGAGAATTTTTTGGAAGACCTGTTTCACCACTGTGTTCTGCTTGATCATTTATAGGCTTTTCCATTTGGGTTTCCAAATGTTTCTCTGGAATAACGTGTTTCCTTGTGTTCTGCACATCATTTTCTGTTGTGCCTGTGGAGGGCACAGTGGGAGTCAGTCTTTCAGCCAGTTCGCTTTTCACTTTGTCAGCCGTATCTTTCCAGATATTTTCTGCAATGATAAATAAATAAAATGATAGGATAAGACTGCAGACTCTTAGCAGCAGATAAACACATGATCACCACAAATTCACAAAATATCAGTTGAAAATTTTGTCTGGGATCTCACAACCACCATTGATGCATTCTTTTGCTCTGAAAGGGAAGTGCACTATGGTGTGGTGTCAGATACCATAACTATTTTGCTGTCAGTAGGGAAAAGATATTTCTATGTGAATCTTTAGTACTGCCAGTCTTCTTGCTGGCAGCTGCTATAGAACACAAGTAATGCATTTCTAGAGAAGTGAGAAATAGTGGCTCTATCCAGCACATTCCAGTGACCATCCGTTATCTGCACACTGTGTACTATCACCTCACCTTACTTCAGACAGATGATATTAAATACAAAGAAACACCAAACACTGATATAACTGCACTTAGTTCTCCAGGTAGCACATGCTTACGAATATTCTCTTTTTTCTTTTCTGGTGTAGGTAAAAAGCCATCACTCAGCTTCCTTGAAGTCTGTGTTTTCTGTTTTGCTCTGTATATTTTTGGTTCCTGGATCCATGCATGCTTCATTGCTTCATCGGGAGTCATGCGCAGCGCAGGTTCCCACCTTAAATCCATGGTAGACAAATAGTTATTCGACTGTTTCTAGCTGAAAATTAGTTTAAGTCAAAAGATTCAGTATTGTCTTCTGAAAGTCAGTTCATGAGGATATTTTTTGAAACAAAAGAATTTTAATTGAAAGCAAGGAAAAAATCTTACGTGATCTTCTCCTTCCTTCAAAACTTTTTATTTACTTCAGCACTGTGTGCTTTGCTGATCAAACCCTCTGCAGCATCAAACCATTTTTAATATGCAGTTCACGGTGTTATTTGAATATTTGTTTCAAGGTTTTCACATTCTGACAATGCAAGCTCCAAGAAAAGAAACATAAATGGGACATAGGGTAATTCATTAAAAGATATGTCTTCCCTAATTTAACTGCACCTGAAACTACTGTAGAGACTTTGTGTAACAAAACTCAAGTGAGATCTTATTATGGAAATGAAAGTTGATTTTTTTTTTTTTTTTTTTTTTCCCAAAATCTCTACATTGACTTTATCCTCTCACAGGTTTCATTCACTCAGTTCTTCCACCCACATACTCACAAGTACCAAGTGTTCTGACCAAGACCACTTGTGTGTCATGCAAAAGACAAGGGTTGTCAGCTACTGAGTCGTCATCACATCTCTGGAGTTCGTCTTGACTGGTGATGACATACTAGTCTTTGGACAGATCTTTTACATCCTTTCGGAGTCACCTGCTGTTTGGGCACGGTCCTTCAGATCAGAACCTTGCTGACTTCAGTCTCCATAAACGTTAGGCAAGGTAGCTATTCAAGGTCTGGTTTAACTTGTGTTTTGGAATATATGTTTGTTTTCCTTTCAGGCTAACAGGAAACTGCAGGGCATATGTGATATTCTGCAACCTTGTTGCCATGCAATTGAGATTTTTCAGTGCTGGTCACCTGTGCTGTGGTCTCCCCAGTGTGCAGCTTTCCTGGCTGTGACACAGACAACACACTCCCCAGTTTTACAGGTGGAAGCAGTGCCCTTTGTTACCAATACGTACCAGTCTTTCCACCCCTGTTCAGCTTTTTCTTCCACTGCTCAAACACACGTACATTTCCATTCGTACTGCATTCATACCAAACCTAGTATTTCTGTTACTAATTTCTATATCAGTTGCAGACTATTTCGTTCTGATTTGTCTAATCTCAGTGCTGTCCAGAGCTGTACAGGAATAATGTAGGAAAACAAGCAGATTCTTGTCATCACAAAAGCAGAGTGAATTATTTTTTTGTCTGATGTTTTCATCCACAAACTAGGTCTCTACAAGTTGAACAAAACTATTTGTGACATCATGGCAAACTTATCAGGCGGCTTTGGACAGACACAGATTGGCAAATGAAAAAGACAAAATTCTTTTTGTATCAAAATGAGTTTTCATTTCAAACCTTACTTCATTCCTTTGAAAATTTAACAATCCCAACATAAAACATTTTTTCCTGTGTGACCTGAAATGACTTGTTTACAATTTTTTTGCTTCACTGAAATTATTTTCTAAATGTTCTGATTCAGCCAGCGAACCAAAATGGATCAATGGTTCATACAGATTTAGCAAGCAGAGAATCTTAAAAGCAACCTTCTTGTGAAACAGAGGGATGATTTTTTTTTTTTTTCATGTAACTACAAGTTAGCATGGATTTCTTTAGGAAAGTACTACTGAACTGTTAGAAAGAAACTTACAGTCAGCTCTAAATAAGATACAAAATATTAGCCTTGCATAAGATAGGTAACACTGGAAAAGGTATGGAACCAGCTTCTGCTGCCATAACGTGGTACACATTGGGATCCAAGCTCACCCCGACAGCATTACTGCACCTATTGAAGAGTATTAAAGTACTTAAAGCAACCAGACAAAAGTTTGTTCCTGCATGCTCAGTCTTTTAGTTTGATGGATGAATAAAACCTCTTTAGTAGCCATCTCCCAAGCAAAAAGACCTATCAGTAAAATGACACCTCACATCAGCAGGGTCCATGGAGTCCCACCCTGTAAAATCCTTAGTGACCTGACCGCCTTGGAAAAGACACATGATCATGTTTGAGCCATGAAATAGTTTGCTTCTCCCACAGTACTTCATTTATTAAAAAGTGCCATTTACTTTGTGATCACAGATAATACGCTGGTGACACTAAATCACGTCTCTCTTCCCCCACACAAACACACAGACACTTTGCCACTGACACTCTCACCATGAGTGTGGTTTGCTATTGGACCAGGTTGTCCCAAGAGGCTGTGGATCTTCCTCTTTGGAGGTACTCAGCACCCGACCAGACAAGGTCCTGAGCAACCTGCTCCAAGTTTGCTCTGCTTTGAGTGGGAGGGTGGGCTAGATGACTTCCAGAGGTCCCTTCCAACCTAAATTATTCTGTGATACTACGTAAAAAGTTCCTGGCATAGAGGAACTGTGGGATTTCTACCTTGTGTGAAGAAAGTTAACAATTACATGTTATTTGCATTTAGCAGTTTACAAAAATGTGCAAACCATCAATTTCCTTTAAGAAAACAGCTGTGGGCCACTTGTCATGATAGCAAAATCCTTGACTGGAGTAAAGTCAACAATTTATCCTAGAAATGACAGGATCTGAGACTTATTAGACCCTTCTGGCCTTCTGAGGTCCGGTGATTTATAAAAATCTATTCCAATCAAGAAAAATACTGTCTATCAAATAATTCTTGAAATGTGCAATGTGACTGCTGTCAATGAAAAATAAGTATAACGATGATAAAGAGAAAAAGGGCTTAAATCAGCATGTAATCTACAAGGTAACACTCTGGTAACTGCGCTAAGTAATTCTCCATGCTAACCACCACAGTCAAGGAGAAGCAAGGAAACAATACCATTGATTCTGGGGTGGAGACATGGCTGAATGTACTTTGCCTTTTTATCCTCTGCTAAGGGGGAGGCGTATGGTCTATTGGAACTAAAAAGAGTCTAATCTCATCCAAGGGAATGTGCATGCAGAGAGCAAATCTTTGTAAGCAGATATTCAAAGAAGCAGAACTGTTTTCATACATATACCACAGTGTATTGCCTGATTGCCGTTTCCAAGGCCTAGCACAGAAAATACGCTCAAGACATTCAAGCCAGCTAAGTCAGCTCCAAATACAACTCCTGCTGGAGGAAATTGGAAGACTTTCTTCCCACCAGAGTGGGAGTTAGATTTAAGTACAAAACCAAACTTCTATCTCCAGATATGCACTGCCTTGGGACACTGCATTGCCATTACCTATGTTATGTGAATGAACCTTTATCTGATAAAACAGAAAGGATTTCATACAAAGGCCTCAATGGGTAAAAAACATTTAGAGTTTAGTCTCCAGCGTCAGAAGAAGATCTGGGTTTAGGTATGATGATGTCAGCTTTCTTTTGTACCTTGGACTAATCCCATATAGTCTTTCTGTGCATTGATTTCTACCTGTAATAAGCTATGAATAATAGCAATAGTTATCCAAATGCTATCATGTGGAAAAAACAAACAAACAAACAAACTAAAAAAAACCCCAACAACAGATACAAAGATTTTAAAGGCACAAGAGAATGAAAGCAAAGCCAAAACTAGCTTGCTGCATATAAGTCAAAACTATGAACTCACATTAGACATCCTTTCAGAAAGTCCAAGAAACCAGCATCATGGGTTTTCAGCACTGTGCTTAGGTCCTTGGAGTCTGGGCATCTCTTTTTTCCCTTGCTGTTAGTTATGGATTTAGGAAAACCTTTGGAATCTTAAAAAAAGGAAAGATATGCTCAAAAAATTATGTTAAAAATCCTCACCAAATATTTAAGAGAATTGCAAAACCAGTACCCATATCCATCCCACTAACTCCGGTTTTGCCCTGTTGGACTGATAGTCTGCCAGCGTTGTGGCAAACAATATTGGTTACATCCTGGCGACTGCATCCTACACTGTGTTTTTTTGTTCATTTTGTGTAATTTCCAAAACCACATTATACACAGAGGAATGAACTTAATGTAAATTAGTTCCCAAAGCCCACTGCGTCACTTTTAGCAATAATATTTTTTAAGAAGTGACAGTGGAATGGATTTCCCAATCCCTTTGCTATCACCTTGGCAATGAGAGGCCCATAAGACATGATGTGCACAGCACCAGGTTCATTTGTAGGCCTCATGTTACCCTTCTGCTTCTCCTTAATACCTCTTCCTGAAAGAAGTTTTGTCAGCTAAGAAGCAGCTAAGGTTCACTGGCCCTACTCTCTACCAGTGCTATTAACTAGCAGGAAGGAATCCGGTAAGGACAAAAAATCTGAAGCAGTTACCAAAGAATGTTCGCTTCCTTGATGCAGCCTGGATAAAATCAGCTGGTGGAAGACCCAATACCTTCAACATAGAAAATGAATTCACGGAGTTACTCCTCATTTCATAAACATACATAACAACTATCAGGAGATCTGTGGTATTTCACCCTCCATTTGAAAAGAAGTTGAATGTCGCAATTCACTGTGAAATGTCTACAAACCATTTCCTCTTGTGCTATTTATTGTGGAAGGAATGGAGGGATTCCTTAGAGCTGTCTGCACACACAAAATGTGATCTTATAAAGGATGACATGAAGGGGATCTTCACTACCACAGAAGCCTCTAAGAACAAGCATCTCTGTTAATGACAGCTGTTGTAGGAGGTCACATGGACAGATTCTGACTTTGAAAAATCTTATACAAACTAGCATGGCACTAGAAGGATCAGAACCTGGGCCTGCGTTCAGCGTCAGGTTGCAGTTTAGTGATTGGTATGGAGTAAGTAACTAACTTGCTTTCATAGGTCAGTTTTGCACCTACTCTAACATTTGCACTGGGTAGGTGATCCAGGACTGGAGATATTACAGTACATTCCCAAAACTCTCTGAAAAACATTTACAAAGATGATAGAGCCAAGCCCCTTTGTAGGAGCAGACAGTATAAGAAGGGGCAACATCCACAAGTTGTGGCTTGAGAAGTGCAGGGTGACTATTAGGAATAACTTTTTCACCAGGAGAGTAGAGCAGCACTTGAGCAGGTCACCCAGTGGGTTTGTACTCAAGCCTTTGAGGTTTTCCAGATTTGCTAGACAAAGCCACAGCTGACTCCTCAAATGTTAGAAAGATCTCTCTCTCAGCAAGAGTTAGGACTAAAGAGAACCAATTTGACCAACGCATATTTGATTTCTAAGAGAAGAGGAGCCTGTTGTAATTTGGATTGTTTTTCCTTCCCCTTAGACATGCTTCTGTTCTAACTGCTCTGTACAAATTCTGACCAGTTTAAAATATGTTTCCTTCAGAAGGAAGACAGTGAGTGTACAAAGCAGTGTTTGGCACATAAAACGAAAATAACAGTTTTGCATTAGAACCCATCCTCTCAAAGAGGCCTTTGGCTGTAATAAACCTCCCTCTAAAAAGCCAGCCCATAGCCAATTATATTTCATTATCTCTTGACATTTCTCTTTGTTGCTGGCAGTGTAGTTTATCAAATGAGTATGCAATTCAAAAGACAATCTCAAAAGTTACCTCCATGATGCAGGCAAGTTGGTCAACTTCATTTTCCCCTGGAAACAGTGGGTAGCCTGTGTAAAGCTCAGCTATGATACAGCCTAAGCTCCACATATCAACAGCCATAGCGTAAGGATGACCAAGAATCACTTCAGGCGAGCGATAAAAACGGCTCTGGACATAGGTGTACACTATATCAAAAAAGAAAATTAGACAAGAAGCAAAATATCATAATTGGGACAGAAACGTGGATTCCAGATTTCACAGAAAAGTGAAATACATGTTCAGGCATCATATATCTACTCTATCCATTAGCTGGCATTGAGGGATTGCTCACAGAGGCTCTGAAAACCTTTTCTAATCCCATCCTAAAATCACTGGCTGATATGCTTTCCGCTATTCCATTTGGAAATTGTTCTTCAACAAGCTTCCCTGAAAGAAATAATTCTACTAAAGCTGTGATTCAGCTTACTCCATGTTCATTTTCCGATTTGGAGGGCTTCCCCTTGCATCAATCAATAGTTCTTCATTATCACAGGCTTGCACTGTAGGAAATACTGGTTTCACTGACACATAGGGAAAATCTCCTACTGCCTTCTGATTTCCCTGTTAACGCATTATAGCCCCACAGCAGATGTCAAAAGATCTCATTCCAAGATTGGGACTCAGCATAGTGAGTAGACAAATTCTTTCACCTCTTGTCATTCAGACAATTGAACAAGGTTACAGCATGCAAGCTCTTTTATTTTCTTATTCCTTCTCTCTCTGATGGTCACTTTGTTTATATTTCTGCACTTCTTTGCATCCCCACATATTCAACATCTTTCTGGAAGGAAAGCACCCTGAAAACTAAGTGCTGCACAGTACGTGATCTCACCAAATCTACAGTTAGAGAGTACCGTGGCGGCAATCTGTGCCCTTGTGCGTTTGACCACCTGCATAACTGTTGTCTGCTTTTTGTCATTCTTGTCACAAATAAATAGCTGACTTCTTGTTTTCTACTCTCTAATCCTGTACCACTTTGAGCGTTGTACCAATTCTTGTTTCAGCTGACAGAGTCTCCTCAGTCATGCTCCATCTTTCTTTTCACTTGTTTTGTGTTTCCATTTGTTACTCTCCACAAATATTTCAGGCTGCATCTCAGATTACATTCTACTCTAACATGGGCAAACCTGAAGTGATCATGCACTCCTACAAAACTGGGATGTAAATCTAATGGTCTGAATCCCAAAATGTAGATGAACAGGTTTGGCTCAGCTTAAATAACAATCTTCCATAGGAAAAATATAAGCCATTTAAGATTAGTTTTATTTTTCTAAGTTAATAAAACGCAGCGCAGGTTTCTTTCTTGGGTTTCGTTTTTTTGTTGTTGTGTTTGGGTTTTTTAACAGATGATATTTACATTCCTAATGATGATTTCATTCTTGCTTTACAATATGTCTATTAATGTTAAGATTTATTGTTAGGTGGATTTTTATACATTCATTTCTCCTTTAAAAATGTTGTTCTTGTTATCTCCTGCACATTCTACTTAAATCCTCAATAGAAAAAAAATAAAACTGACCTTAGACTTTCGAAACTAAAAGCATAGTTCCCATTTCCCCTGTTGTATTCATCCAAAAAGTACCAATTATAATTTAACCATCCCACTGAGAAAGGCTCTCTGGACCAGATAACCCCCTTGTTAAGTGAAGTATTGGAATTATCCTCATAGGCCTATTTCAGCTAACCACTCTTGCAAATGCAATCCTGATTTCAACAGGAGTAGAGGAGCTGATCAGGCTTGGGATAAAGAAAAAGCACGGTAATAGCTTACTTGTCTCCTACCAGTATTTCTTCCACAACCAGTGGCTGAACAGTTCATCAGATTCTAATTAGGGGCATAGGTCACTATATTAGCTCAATCAAAGAAATAGTTTTTCCACATTATTTGAAATTAAGAAAGCTTATTAAGAAAATTACATCAACTTGACTTTTCTGCAAACCTCTTTGGTGTTCATAGCAGCTTGATCCAAAATCAATAACTTTAACTGAACCTTGGCCTTTGTGGTATAATAATATGTTCTCCTAAAGAGAAAAAAAAAAAATCACAGGGAAAAAAGGGGTTTAACACCACATTAGGTTAGCGAACACTTTGAAAAACAAGCAATGCATAACACATTGGGTTTACAATTATCTGCATAATAAAAGCTTCAAAATACAACTTCCTTGGGAATGCATTTGCTAACATGAGTAGGCATCCGATAATGTGCAATTAACCAAAGCAGAGGGGAGATTTGTAAAGGTACCCAGTTTGAAGGTTAGCTAGACGGGGACACCAGCGCCTCACATACAAGCCAAGCCACTGCACCGTGCAGTGTGTGGTGCTGTCAAGGCAGCAGCCAGCGAGAACGCTTGCCGTGTGAGCGGAGCGAGTTCCCCATACTCATTGTGGTTAAGCCAGTAAAAGGCAAACTGCATCTGTTTGCACGCTGTGCTAAATTAACCAGAACCATCCTTTTGTAACCACAGAAAGCCCCATGAATGAGTCGTACTTCACAGTTCTTCCTTCCACTGCTTTCAACTTTCTCCAGACTCTCTGTAAGCATCTACCTCTCTCCACCTCACAACTGTGCGATGCAGAGATCCCAAGGTAGTGATGAACAGCAATGGTAGGGTCCTATGGATTATTAGCTGGATGCAGATGGGCACAGCACTGTGCACCCACAATTCCAGCTTGAGAAGCGATTCTTAAACAGCTCGCTCAGGCATATTTGCACTGATGAGTAAACATAGCCTATTAGCTCTCTTCTGCAGAGTTGAATTGTATCCTCATTAAAAATCTATCTAAATCAAAGATTTCCTTTGATTTCCTTTCTGATCGTACAGTCTTCTCTACTTCTCAGCAGAGAGATGGCTACCTTTATCAACCAGTTTTAAAGTGATTATATGTCAAAGCTTTGAAGGACTGAGCAGTTCCCAGGGTGATGCCAAATAATGACAAAGTAGTTTCTTGGGTAATTAGTGGAGTCATAAGGAAATACTGTGCGTGACAGGAGGGAGAAGCTGCTGCTGCTGCAAGTCAAGGCAAGGTCTGACTTCCACTACCCACGTGCTCTTGGTTCTGTTACGGGAAGAAGCATCCTCTCTCTGCAGCTAGCTATGCCTTCATGCTCATGATAGGACTCTGTCACTAATACCAAATCTCTCACAATGCAAGGGAGTGAATTAACTGCAAAACCAGGTGCTAGGGGTAGTGATTACCTAGCATTAAGTCCAGAGAAACTCCATACTCTACCTTATGTTGAGAAATATCATAGGAGGCAGACAGAATAATAGATGCAAGTTTCAGGCAACATAAATTAAATTCATGAAACTGTACAATTGTAGAATGAGAACAAAATTCTCTTAGTTAACTCACTAAATGTTCACTAATACGTTACTCTATTTAAATACAGACTGCACTCATTTATCTTGCCAACCTCATTCCTTGTCGGTGGCTGCCTGGAAACAGATTTCCCGTTGGACTAATTGTTTCTGATTAAGATATTTTGATTATCTGGCAAACCTCACTTCTCACTGCAAATTGGTCTGGCAAAGATGTTGGCAAGACAATAGGTACAGACAGTGTGTGACTCTTCAGACTTCTGAGTCAAGATACATTACACAAAGTCAGAGCAGAATTTCATCCTTAGCATTTTTACTTGAGAGCTTATTTATTTATTTATTGGTTCCTTTGGAGTTTTGAAAAAGAAATCAAGAGAAACATTCACCTGAAATGAAAACAGAATTAAAATACTTCAGAAATCTCAGAAAATTGCAAAAAAAATTAAGACTGGGGCTTAAGGAGAATGGAAATGTTTCACCTAGCATGAATGATTAGCAGATATAGCAGCAGGAACTGGATCATGTACGTTCCTCCAGAAACAGGTGAGCACCCTAAATACTGTACTATAGAATTGCTTTGTCATTTACTAGGCTACTTAAGTTTATCGTTATGCATATGAAATTAAATAGACTTAATAGGATAACCTGAAACAGGCTGCCTTGTGAATATCTCCTTGCATTATAATGTCCCCTATATTGAAATACTTAATTTCACAAGTACTTTTTTCTTTCTCTAAGCAAAGTCATTACCTGAAATTGATTCATACTTGCATAGGCTTTGGCAACCAGATAATCTCATATAATACTGCAGTGAATGAACTGAATCAATGGAAAGAATCACTCGACTCTAGTACTAACATAGTCTGAAATAAATGATAGCTTCTGTACAAATACCCCACTGGGTTTTAAGGATTCTTCTGAGAGTTCCTCTCAATCAATAAAAAATAGGATGAAGCTAATGTATTCTGTACAGAATAACAGGTTATGAAATGACTGTACTTACAGGCTTCAGATCACAGTGAATGATTCTTTCCTGGTAGAGCACTTGTAAACATCTGAGCACACACTGAGTGAAGTGTCGAATTAAAGACAAACTGAAACCTTGGAAATTGTTCTTTTTGATCAACTCATACAAATTTATTCTGCGGGGGTTGTGGGGGTGGAAGAAGAAGAAGACAGAATGCAAAAAAAAAGAGATTAGGGAACTTACTTTTAAAGGCATGGTTAGTTTATAGTGTATTTAGCCTGTCTTCCTACATGAGGGAGGATGCATGCAGAAGAAAATGACTTAGCCGTTTTCCTCCTTGAGAATGCTGTTCTGCATGTAATCTGCACAAACATCTCCCCGAGCCTCCAGATCTAAAGAAGTCACAATGTCAGTGGACTCGCTTGCTTGCTAAACTCTGTGCTATGTTACACAGCTGTGCGGATTTTCACCAAGAACAACTATCAACCAGGAACTGCGAGAAATAAATTTTCTTCAGTATCCTTTCGCTCTCGTTTGTCTTTGCTTCGGCACCTTGTGTAAATCCTTTTCATCTAAAGCGTCTTTAATCAGCAGTAAAACTTTCTAGACAAACACCCCCACAAATTCAGGTCTCGTTAGGTTTTTACGTCCCTCCTGCCACCATCACCTCTCACCAGGGCATTACACCATCTCGCTAACTTCTGCCAAGCGCGGCTGGCAACACGCGAGCGCTGCCCTGAGACCCCCAGGGCCCCGACGGCCCTGCCCGGCACCCTGGGGTTCCCCCCACCTACCCACACCCCAGCACCCCACCTCAGCCCCCCCAGGGCCATCAACCCCTGCTCCAGCAACCCCACCGCAGGGCTGGTCTCCGGCTCCCCACAGCCCTGCTAGGGGCCCAGCCGAGCCTCAGGCCCACCACCCAGCCCAGCCTTGGCCCATCCATCCCCATACCCAGGGCCGGGGCTACCCCGGTGCCCCCCATGGTTGCCCTGCTCCTGGCTGCCAGGCCCTGCCCTGACGGACTCCAGGGAGCCCCCATAGCTCCCAGTGCCAGAGCCCCGGGGACCCCCCAGCCTGGTCTGCGCCCCGACCAGCGCCGAGCGCGGTCGTTCTTGGGAGGAGGGAATGGCTACGGAAGGGACGCGCGAGCGCGTCCTCAGCGGCGTGACCTCGGGACGTGTCCTCGGCAGGACCGCGGGCGCCTGCGAGGAGGACACGAACCGTGGCAGCTTTCTGCCTTTGCTGTCAGGCACGGCCTGTTCCTTCAGAAGTAAATGAAGTTACCAGGACTCGATGGGGAAGAGAGTTCACAAATTAAGGGGTTTTCACTGTGTTTTAGAAGCAATGCAAATTTTACCAGGTAACGAATTTTATATGACAACCAGTCTTCAACCCTTCTGTAAAGAGCTGAACACGGTGGCTATCCCGTGAACATTTTCCTATGAGTTTCCATAGAGGCTTTCTGAAAAGACTGGTCTGTGTCTTCTCTGGAGAGGAGTCAACTCTTATCCCTGTGTGTCTGTGAGCAACAGACTCACGTGCAGCAACACGATGAATTTAGGTCTCTTTGAGGTCAAGCCTTCCATATGATGATGAATCTTCAGCAAGGGCTATAACACGTGCAGCAGTAGGGGGCTTTACTTTAAAGGATGGGGAACTGTGGGTAACCTCCATAATTCCAGTTTGATGCCCTGATTACAAGGAGGCTGGTGAATAAAATGATCTGACTTCTATAACATTTCTCCAAAATTCCTCCTAAGATGTGTCCTGCAGCACAGGTTCATAGAAAGCAAGAAGAAGCTATCTTTTTAAGTTATCTAATATTATTCATATTTATATACCCTGAAGTTTACCAGTCCTGAATTCATTGTTCTACTCTTTTCCCCATAGGTCTTTCAGGGAAGAAGACTTCAACACAAAGCACAGAAAATAAGGGTGGATCATGTCATTGTGTGAAGTCTGAACGGGGCCCTTTTCAGTTCACCTTTGGTGATCAAAGGCTCAGTTATGCAGTCTTTATTTAGACAGTATTCCTTTCTTCTAACATTGAGCTGCAAGTTCTTCCGAAGAAGACATAAAAATTAAAGCTTGTAAGGCACAAGATCTACAATGCTCCTTAAGATTTGTGTAAAGGAAAATATACTTTACCCCAGCAGTTCAAAGGAAATACAGAAGTGATTGCGGAAGTAGAAGTATTCCTTCATGTGGATGATATTGTGAGTATCGTCTTTGTCCTTCTTCAGGAGAGCATCAAGGATCTTCACTTCTACCAAAGCCTGGCTGTGAAATCTAAAATATCACATGACGTAGGAATAGTAACATTAACACAGTCTAGCGTTTGTAGAAATACAAATGCTATAAACACCACAGTCTTACTGTAAACTCACCATGTGGGACAATGATTAAAAATTTACCATTCGCCCCTGTTAGCTACTGTAACTTTGATTCATTATGTTGTTTCCTAGTCTAAATATACTGGCCTTACATAACACTTAAGACTATGATTTTGACTTGTCTGAAAAATGTTTTAATGAAAAAGTTTCAAATGAGAATCCAGACTAAAATCCTAGTGCTCTCGAAGTCCATAGGAGTGCTTCTGTTTACTCGAACAGGGCTGTATTTCACAACTACCACAGTAAGACAGTCAGTTTTGAAGAGCATCTTTACATTTAGTGTTCACTGAGGGGAAAACTGAACAGCTGAAACTCTGTTTCTGGAGTCAACAGCATCGTTCTCATCTGCTTCATTGACTCTGGTTCAAGCTAAACTCAACTGAAAATTCGTAACCGGTCACATAACAAGAAGAGGTTGCTTAGGACCATAGTGTAGAATTTTTCATGTTAAAATGAGAGACTGGAGCCGCCCAGCATATTCCTGTGGTTTTGGAGTCTTGTGGGGGAACGTAGGCTCTCGGCTCTCAGCATGCAGGACTGGTTACCGGGGCTGTGTATTAACGGTGTCGCTGATACAGAGACCTCCTTGTAAGTCCAGAAAAACTGTGCCTGCTTTCATAGACTGTGTCTCCACTGGGTCCAGGCCAATTCTGAGTCCCTGACATCACCTTTCCTCACTCTGTTCCCACTGTGTTTAATGAAAGTCTGATGTACAGGGGCTTTGATTTTGCTTTGTTCACGTTATCCCAGATTGTCACTGCCTATATAACAAAGAACTGATTGTACTGCTTTAAAGTCAACAGATGTCTTACCTTTTCTTATTTCTTATTATTTTCAGTGCCACTAATTCATTGGTTTTATGATCCAAGCATTTAGCCACCTGCCCAAATGACCCTTTCCCAATGACCTCCAACACTTCATATCGGTATGCAATATGGTCGTGTAAAACCTTCAAAAGGAAACAAATAGGTCAGATTCAAATAGTACAACAACGATCAGGCTTTGAAGCAGTTCGTGTGTGTGTGAGTTTACTGTCTATGAAAGATGTTGGACTGGTAGCAAGTGAAGTCTCCATTAAACAAGGGCGACAGAGAAAATAACAAGTGCTTGCTTCATTAATCCACCTACCTTGCATCAGTCCTGAATGAGATGCAAAATGGGTCTCCCTTTAGGATTCTCTGCTGAGCTTTGAAGTGATTGGTACTAATGTTTTCACCATGTGAATATTTATCTTCTAGAAACAACATTTATCTCACATAGATCACTTAAGAGTTGGCAGACAGTCACTACAAACTTATTGAGCTGAAAATGAATACCATAATTTTTCCACTTACCTTTAAGTAGGAGCCATGCTCATCATCGTAACAATTATTATTCTGGGTTTCAGGCAAACCTTCAATCTTTTTAGCTTCCAGCCCAAGAAACCATAGCTCTGTATAATTGAAAATTTCTTTTTGCTCATAGACTGTTAACTGGTTTCTAAAATTTTTCAAGGCTTCTAAATCAGAAAACAAGAATATAAAACCAAAAATCAATAAAATGTCAGAAACCTGATGGCAGATTGCTTTTACAATGGAACATTTTACAGTGGACCATGCCACTTCAAGCAGGAGACCGAGTAGCTGGCTGTTAGAGGTCCCTTCCAATCAACATTTCTGTGATTCTACAATGTTGACATTTTGCATGCATTTATGTTTCTTCTTTCTTTCTCTGACTTACAGTATTATGTTCAACAAAGCATTCATCATCTGTTAGCAAGACTTTTAAGAGAGCTTAGGTAAAAATTATTTCATTCTGAGCAAAGTTATGTACCTAGATGTTTTTGAAAATCCCATCTGTTATCTATCTGCTTCAGCAAGCTTCATAGCTTACATAAAAAAATTGTATGTTTTTATTGGTTTGATTGTCATGTTTATAAAATGGCAGTAAGCTTTAGTTAACCAAAGCTTTCAAGTACTTGTTTTTCTGATAGAAAATGTCAAGTTTAGATGCATGAGGTTAGGAATTAAATGGGGCCCAAATCTGCCATTCTCCTAGTTCTGATTCTTCCTGCATAGAAATATTTCAGCTACCCTAACACCTCCACTTATATCATTTAAATCTAGATAAATAATCAGACGGTAGCATTACAAATCAACCTGTTCTCTAGGCACACATGTGGGTGTTTTGTTGAGCGGTGGCAGATCTTCATCCACTAATGCAGGGATGCTAAATCACTTCAAAGCAAAAGGCCACTACTTTTTTTTTTCCTAGACTCCTTCTAAAAATAGATTAACTCTGCCAGAAACTTTCTAGATCTGAGAACTCCCAAAATGCAATTTAGCCCACATAGATAAAATGTGACACAGCTACAAGCAAGTGGGAAAAGTGTTTTATCACTGTAATAGAATATTGCTGTCACCTACCTAACCTGTCACAAGTCTTAGACAAATATACATTCTTTTGTATAAGGCATACTTCTCTTATTTATATATTTGTGTTAGTCTGTTCATTCTCCTATTGCGTATGTCCTCAAGTAGGACTTTTAGAAATCACTGAGCCCATCCATATTGCTGTCCTCCAAATTGTTTGTTAAATGTTTCAGTGACCATTTAGCGTGGGACCTCTGGTCACCAAGTATCCTGACTGCATACACTCCTTATCTGTGCAGGCAGCCTGTCACTCCAGTCTTTTCAGCATGTTCTGTTATATTCTACCTGAAGCTGTCATAGGCAGTTTGACACTGATGCTGGTGCTTTCCAGTTCTGATGGTTTTGTCTGGGCTCTGCTATCACTTTCAGGAAGACTGTCTGGAAGGTTAAATTGGGAAAAATTGCCTTGAGTTCCGTTTTCCTGCCAAGAAAAAAAAAAAGAAAAAAAAAAA
>NW_010972909.1:5495370-5495628 GCF_000737465.1 Haliaeetus leucocephalus | reverse complement strand
AAAAAAAAAAAAAGTGATAAGTTTTAGAATTCCAGGACAAATAAAATTACTTTTTTCCCTTCATAATGGTGTGATATAAAGTCTTAACTTTAACAGCAGTTAGTATCCCCAGTTTTGTGTTTGGTTCTGCCATAGGCGGTCACCAAACATCTACTTTAGCAGACTTTACCAAGGAATTGTCTCAGTACAGCACTATCATTAGTTAATATACTTCATCTGCTTCTGAAGAAGTGATGCCTTTTTCTCAATTTCTGTAAA